>NW_007731044.1:42776-43914 GCF_000696425.1 Galeopterus variegatus | reverse complement strand
AATGGTGGTCAGGGGTGTGGTTCTGAGGCTTTAAAAGAAGAGGAGAGTCTGTCTTGCTCTCTCTCTCTCTCTCTCTGCTCTCTCTTCTTCTATCATTTTGCAATGCGAGACCCCTGGGTCACTATCACCACCACCAGATGGACTTTGGACTTCCCAGCTTCAGAAACTGTAAGCCATAAATTTCATTTTCTTTATAAATCACCCAGTTCCGTGTACTTTGATAAGTAAACAAGATAAACGGACTAATACAGAAGCCATCAGACTGGTATATTTTTGATACTTGCCTGATTTATCAATAAAAAATAAAATAACATAAGATGATGGCGTGGAGGAAGAAAGACTTTCCCGTCTACCCTCTGAGAGTTTGATAACTGAGTTTGAAACAAATTGACAGCATGCAGATTAACAGGAGAAAGGTATACTGATTTATTGCATACAGGGGGGCATAATAGAAAAAAAGGAAAAAAAGAATCCTCGCTCCAAAAGAGTGATTTAGAAACTTCTGTGCACTCGGAGGAGGGGGGGCGGGGAGATTATACACAATTTAGGAGAGAGTAAATGATTTAGGGGAAAGATAAATGAGCCCTTAGAAAGATAGGTGATGGCTTGTGACATATTTTGTGTGTGATTGGTGGGGCTCCCGGGAAGGGGATTGATGACAGTTGATTCCTTTGGAGGATCTGTGTTCAGGCAGATAAGGGAAGTCCAGAGAAAGGTTCTCCCTGCATTTGCTATTTTTCAAGTGCCTTCAGCTTGAACTAATCAATACACCACAAAGAGGCATATTTGGGGTGGCACTCCCTGAATTCCTTCAATGGCTAGTTTTGTTTGATGTCTCAAGAAATTTTTATGAGCTATTCAAGCATAATTGTTAAGAACAAGTTAATCGGGTAAATGTAAATGGAATAAAAGTTTGTAAGTTAACTTTTCAAAAATAATTATGTTTTTAAAAATATGTCTACTAGGGGGCTGGCCAGGTAGTTCGATTGGTTGGAGCACCGTGTTGTAACACCAAGATCAAGGGTTTGGATTCTTGTCCTGGCCAGCTGCCAAAACAAAAACAAAAATAAATAAATAAGTAATAATAATAAAAACAGTTTCAAAAATCTTTTCTGGTAATTTGAAATCTTAAAGTTAT
>NW_007731044.1:40503-40840 GCF_000696425.1 Galeopterus variegatus | reverse complement strand
AATTTCTTGTGAAGATTTGTGTTTTATTAAGATAATTTCCTGTGCTTTATGTTGTCTTTTATTAGGTCTTCAATTGCTTAAGAAAAGTGAGTCTTCTCAATATTAAGAGCTAAGTTTTTTTTGCACAACTATGTAACCTTAATGTATTTCCCTTTCATTGTTTTATAATGACCTCTGACTCTGTTTAATCAAGTGTTTTAGATTTTTTGACATTTTTTAGAAACTTCCAAAATAAAATGCTAAATTAAGTCTTTTTAACCTTGAACTAACTTTGGGACACATCAGAGGGCCCCTGGAACATCTGAAAGGATCTATAAAAGAGCAATATTAAACTGAT
>NW_007731044.1:27845-40108 GCF_000696425.1 Galeopterus variegatus | reverse complement strand
ACACATCAGAGGGCCCCTGGAACATCTGAAAG
Source organism: Galeopterus variegatus (assembly GCF_000696425.1). Lineage (NCBI taxonomy): Eukaryota > Metazoa > Chordata > Mammalia > Dermoptera > Cynocephalidae > Galeopterus > Galeopterus variegatus. The sequence goes on along the minus strand of NW_007731044.1, from coordinate 40,076 downwards.
GATCTATAAAAGAGCAATATTAAACTGATAAGGTTTATTTGATATGTTAAATTATACGGCCAGCATTGTCAAATAAGAAATCATGTTAACCTTTTTTGAGTTCTATTTGTACGAATGTGTTATTAATATGTGTTCCAGAAGTTGCATGAAATTCCTAGAAATCTGATATGTCTTGGTGTGATTCCATCAGTCATAATTTTTATGTTACGTTAAAATGTTCATGCCACAGAAAATAACCAAAATTTCTAGTCAATTGCATTATTATTATAATGAACCCTCATCAGATTTTAACCATGGCCATTTTAAGTCTTGTCACCCACAGACAGTTAAGTATTTTCTAAAGCTTCTGCTTGCAATCCTGAAGTGCTTTGTCTTTCTTCAAAGAGATTCATGGAAAGGACTCTAACAAGTAACAGGGTCTGATAACTTTAAATCATACCACTGGACTGGGTAAGAATTTACAGAACTCTAATAAAGAAACTGATGAAACTGCTATCCCAAGATCAAACAGAATAAGAATTAATTGCATGGGACTAATAAAGATAACGTTTTATGATTTTTCATTTGAAACTGTGCTGGTTCCTTATTTTATTGTTTTGTGTTCCAGATTTTAAAAAATATTTCCCTTTTAAACTACCCATGGCTTATAGCAATTTGGTAAAGTATACTTTTATGAACAAAAATTGAAATATTTACTTTTTTCTCCCTACCTAGCCCTATAGAACTTGGAAAACTACTTGTGGGTTTTTTTTATTTTATGACAGTATAGTTATTGGCATAAGGTCCATAAGAATCTGATTTCTTCATAATAGGATACAATTGGAAACACTGGTTTTATTACCAAGACTTTGATTGGATTGTCGTGTTTGAGAATGTATATAGGATTTCTGGCTTCAAGGTTTCCTAGCCTTAAAGTGAGTAAAAATTGTCACTTCCTGGCAGACCCAGGTACCTCGATATATTTGGGGGACTTCAGGAACAGAGAAGTTCACACAGGTACTGCAGGGAAAGTCTGACGTTTGCCTTGGTTCGGCTTCCCAGCCTTGAGAGGCTTTTAAAAATTCAGTCTGAGATTCTTTATCAAAACTTCCCAAGAAGTAAAACATAAAAGCAAATGAAAAACTTAAAAAGAGCCCATGTGGCCAATCACTATTCTTACATCACTCATGTAAAAGTCATGCCAAGTTTGATGAGATTAAACTTATTTTGTGATCAAATTAGTCTTACTCTGATTATTTTTGGTAGAAATCAGGATGACTACAGAGAGAAAAATTATGTTTCAGAAGAAAACTGTAGTGTACCTGTTATTAGATAATAGGCCTGTTTATTGTTTTCAAGTTTTATTATCTACCTGTATACTGGACTGTATCCCAAATTCTTCTAGGTTCATCCAATCCAATTTTCTCCCACTTTTCCAACTTGGAGTCACTAAGAACAAGAACAGCTCTGCTCCTTAAATCCAATAAGCTGCACATGAACAACTTGTACTTTTGGAAGACAATCCCAATGCTAGCTGTGTGGACCACTCAGGGAGTTCACTAAAATGCTCAGTGCCATAACCACAGACATTCAAGTTGCAAAAGAGGAAATGTGTTCAAATCTAAAAATATTCCTGACTAACTTCCCTCTGCTCTCATAGAATAAATGTATAGTTTGTCCTAGTCAATGACCTTTGTTTTTCTTTCATTATAGAAATATTAGATGGTTTGGTTCGGGAAGACCTTGGCTAAGGGACATACTCCAGTCTCTTTGGTGCTATCCCCCTGACGGTCATTATTATCATCTCTCTGATGCACTGTATTCTCTCAACGGTCTTAAATGTGTGTTTATAGCCATCAGTGGTATGCCAGATGGTCTCACTGCAATTAGAGCAATGAAATGAGATGAACAACAGAAGGCATCTTTCTTCAGTGAGCCCCATATCGTGACTTCTAAGTTCCACACTGAGACAAAGACAACCCAGCCATAATGGTGACAAAGAGTTGTGCTTATGCCCCAATTTTTGGTCAATCTTTTGTAAATAAAAAGCTGATCAAAGGGGAGAATTGTTTAAAAAAAAAAAAGTTCTAATTGGGAGGCCATTAAAGTGGAAAGGTTCTGGCACTTTAAATTTGTGCATGAAAAAACCAAAGCTGAATGTAAACAGTAAGTTGAAAGTAGAAACTGTACCCATCAGAAACTACCCACTAACCTCTAACTAGGGACTTTCATTCCAATCAATCAAAATGTTTTCTTTGTCTTGCTTCAGCAAACACTTCATAAAATTCCCTTCTTGCCCCTCTTAGTGGAGTGCTAGCCCCTGATTCATGAATCACTGAATGCTCAAATAAACTTTTTAAAATTAAGGGCCAGCCCATGGCTCACTTGGGAGAGTGCGGTGCTGACAACACCAAGGCCACGGGTTCGGATCCCTATATAGGGATGGCTGGTGAGCTCACTTGGGAGAATGTGGTCCTGACAACACCAAATCAAGGGTTAAGATCCCCTTACCGGTGATCTTTTAAGAAAAAAAAAACTATTTGAAATTAAAATGTGCTTAAGGCTTAAGTTTTTCTTTAATCAGGTCTAGTGTTACAAGTGGGATCCGGACGAGCCCCCCCCCCCCCAACCTCCATGCAATGAAAGCAACAAGCAAACATAGGTACCCCACTAAGCCCCTTGTACTAACTGCTTCTCACTGCACATTTGGAGATCATTACCAGTAAGCCCTCTTGGATGCATGAGTTCCACACCTTGTTACAAGTTCTCTGAGTTTTTTTGAGCATTTTTTTGATCCAGATTGGGGTCAGAAGTTACATGGAAACTGGACACGTTCCGGTAGGGATGCTTCAGGTGTCTGAGTGAATCAGACAGAAACTGAATTGGGTTTCCTCCAGTAGGAAAGGTTCCAGGAAGACAGAGAATAATGGGTTATTTAAATCCATGGAGTCTGGAACTCCATCTCAGAAGCTGTGCTTTTCTGGAGAGATGAATGAATCCCATGAAAAATAATTCAGAATTTTGGTGGCCATAATGTGGAAGTTTTAACCCAAACAAAATTGGTCATCTACGGGTACAAAAAAAATACTCAAAGCCTCAGAAACAATGGGATATTGACCTGTAGAAACTTCAAAGCTCTCTTTCTGTCTTCTTCTGCCTACTCTGAATCTGCTGACTTTTTCATTTGGTTACCTGCCCACCACAAAGGAAAAAAGAAAGAAAGAACTAGGTAAGAGTTTATAAAACTTAGGCCCTCAAATCAACCAGGGCTGCTATTTAATCACCCTTGTGCCTTGGTCAAAATCTTAAACTTAGAGCAATAATGAGAGGTATCCCAGTCTGACTTAGGAAATGCTTTGTCTGCCTATTTGTTGATGTTATTGAACTCGGTAATCTAGCTGATTACACATGTTATTAGGACCTGGAGAAGCACAAAAAAAAAAGCAGCAAAAGGGAGGGAAGCGGCAGGCTTATTATCTAAGTTAGGAGAACATTTTGAAAGGGTCTTAGAACACAATAAGTCACGTAAGGCTTCCAAATTAATGGCTTTCCAATTACAGCTACTAGAGGGCAACCAACAACCAAGACTGACCTTTGGAAACTTCTTAATAAGTGACTCTTAAATCAGCAGTTTATTTGCTTCTCTATGTTTACCTATGTCTTTGTATGAATGTATGCGTGTTTGTATGTTTATATGTTGTGTATATGTGATATCTTCAAATGGTATTACTAAACCAATTTATAAAATCTTTTAAGGGAGTTCTAGTCAAATTGTCTTGGGGACAAATGAGCACTCATGTAAATTAACGATTCCTCAACTCTCAGAAATATAGAAACTGACCGAAATGTGTGTTGTTATTTTTTTTCTTTTAAGTTCACATGCTTTAGGTAGATCTCTGGTAAATAAAGTTAGTTTTAAAGTTGTCAGTAAAATAAAAACAGGAATTTTTTAGAATTGTCGGTTTTTCCCGGTTTGCAGATCAGACAGATTTGTGCTGTTGTTGCTAGATATTAAAGTCCATAAAACCATAAATCCAGTCCAAGAGCGAAATGTACAGTAAAAATGATTTTCTCGATGCGTATTAGTCATAGAAGTAAAAAATTTAAAAAGAGAGAAGAACCGTGTTTAATCGTTTTTGTTTCTTTGCTTCTGTTATATTTTTTGATAATTCATTTGTCAACAAAAATAAAATAAAATAGTGTGACAGTGTAAAGGAGGGAAGACTTTCTTTCCCTCTACCCTCTGAAGTTTCAGTAACTAAGTCTATGAAATAAACTGACAGCAGGCGGATTAACAGGAGAGAACGTTCACAGATTTATTGTGTACACGGAGCATCACAGAATGAAAAATGAATACCCCCCCTGCCAAAAGTAAGATTTAGAAGCTTGTGTACACTCTTCGTGGTGGGGAGGGGAGGAGAGAATATTGACAATTTAGGAGAGAACAAATGATTTGGAAGAAAGATAAATGAACCCTTAGAGGGATAAATGATGGTTTGTGACATAGTTTATGTGTGATTGGTGGGGCTCCCGGGAAGGGGATTGATGACAGTTGATTCCTTTGGAGAATCTGTGTTCAGGCAGATAAGGGGAGTCCAGAAAAAGGATTTCCCTTGATTTGCTATTTTTCAAGTGCCTTCAGCTTGAACTAATAAATATACCAAAGTAGTATATTTGAGGTGGCACTCCCTGAATTCCTTCAATGGCTAGCTTTGTTTAATGTCTCAAGAAATTTTTATGAGCCATCCAAGCATAAGTGTTGAGAACAAGTCAATCAGGTAAAGGTAAATGAAATAAAAGTTTATAAATAAACTTTTCAAGAATAATTATGTTTTTTTAAATGTCTACTTAAAAATAGTTTCAAAAACATATTCTGATAACATGAAATCTTGAAGTCACATTAAATTAAGTTATAGCTTTTTATTAAATGTCTAAGTTATTTTTAAGTAAGTTAAAATACTGAGACATGAATTGCTGAACATAAGTTTAAAGTATACATACTTAGACATTTTGTTTTTATATGGTATAGAGAAGCTAAATATATTTGGATCTGCTAATGAAAAACATGAAAAATTGTATTACGAGATGGTGTTCATCTACAAAATGCTGATATAAAGCAGTTCACAATGCTTATGAATTTTTGCTTGAAATTACGGCTTCTAAGAGTTAAAAATTCTAATTAACATATGTAAATAAAACTAGAAATAATAAGAGAAACGGCTTTAGACTTGAAGAGGTTAGATGTCCTGCAGCGGGGCGGGGGGCTGTGTGGGGGGCCTGCTAAGACCTGTCCTCACAGAGGTAAGCAGGGGATGACAGTGTCTGCTACGTGAAGCATAAAGTAGTCACACCACATAAATCACACTGGTTTCACCGTTAACCCCACACGTCCCTTTTGTTAAACCCTGGCCTTTTCTCTTCTATGCTTTGGAATATTCTGGGAGGATTACTCTGGCCTCTCTGTCCCCTCTGTCCACCTCACCCTACCCCCCCTCCATGCCAGAGTGTTACTGGCTAACGCAGCACCATCCAGGCTCCCTGTCGTGACAGTGGCATAGGTGCTAATGATATATTCTGGGAGGACAAGACCTAGAACAGGAGAAACACATGAGTACCTTTTACTCTGTGGTTTATATTTTTATCATAGAGAAAAAGTATGAACCCAAAATATCTTCTGGAAAATACACTGAATTTGCATTTCAGTCTGATCTAGAAAAAAATTATTGCTGTTTTTTTTCCTCCATTTACCACTAATCCATATGACTATATTTACTAAGGGACAAAATGATATTTTTAAATGTTTTAAGTAAAGCCCTGGCAAAGGCAAACATGCCACACACACACACAAAAATCCCCTCATAATGTATTATGAAATTAAATTAATAAATTTTAGAAATTTGATGTTTGAAGCTTAGCCTGTCACTTTTCACTAGAATAAACCATGCTTCCTGCATCCTCACTTGACCAGTTTTCTCTTCCTGAGCTCACCTCAAGCATATGTTAAGTTCATTTTTCATTATGAATACCTGGTATGACTATAAGAATATACTTTTTGATTTATAAAAGTGTTGTTAACATCTGTTACTGGCACAGTAGGTTGGAATTATAAATATATGTGGCAAAAGCAATGCTAATTCTGTTCCCTAACACAGTTTGTGCAATACTGTATTTTGTTTACATCATGAACATTGATGGATAAGAGCATTAACTTTAATGTATAATATTGTTTTGACAGGAAAATTAATTTCAAAATCCAAACAATGGATTTATGAATTAACTTTTAAATTATATCTTGTTTGTCAATGTAATCCACTTATTTTTAATTGTTGCAGTAACATTTACCCATAAATCTGTACAAGTAACTTAGAAGGTATTTATGGATCACCTATGGAAATGTCAGCGATGGCCTGCAATAATTTATATTCACAATTTATATTCACCCATATATACTGCAATATCATATGCCCATAATCCATACAGGTAGTTCAAAAGGTATTTCTAGATCACCTAGTGGTGTGTCAGTGAGGGTCCAGTCAGGAAACAGAAATCACAAGTTATACTTACAGATAATTTAAGGAATTGCAGGAACAGGTAATGGAAGATTGATAAGGCAAAAAAGGAAACACTGCAGTAACAAAACTGCAGAAGCAGCTGTTGGTGCATAGCTGGGGAGAGGGAAATTGTTGGGGTTATCAGAATCAAAGAGCTGGAAGAGGCCCCGTGGGGGCTTGGACTTAGACCTGGGAGTAGTGGGTGGCACCCAGCAGGTGCAATTATTTCTGAAGGTAAACACTGAGGCTGGTTCACATAGGGTGGATTAAAACCTAGAAACTGGAACCAGCTGCCGCACCCGGGGAGAAGAGACATTGCTTCATAACACTGACAGAAACAGCAAGCAAATATGAAGGAACAAATCCCTTCCGCCTCATGTTTTCTGGGAAACGACTTACTGCACAGACCCACCTTTCTCTGATCAGGCTGCACACAGAGCCACCAGTTTCCCATTCTCATCTCGTAAATGATGAGCTGAACACTTCGTCCCCGCTGACCAATCTAGACAAAATATTTCACCTGACCAAACTGTAGTCAAGCTTCCCTCCTTCCCATAAGTCTTTGACTTTTAATCCACCCTCAGCCTAAACCAGCATTGGAATGTAAAATAAACCCCCAGCAGCCCTGCCCAAGAAGCCCCTTCCCAGCTGACGACAGAGAGAACCTCTCCTGATCAACGGTCTGGTCATACCATCTGCTCATCCCACCCCCTGCCTCCTTCTAGCATCGTTTACTCCTCCTATTAAAGAAAAGCCCTTTTCTGCTTGATCTTTCCAAAAGTTTCCAGACCTTACAGTTGAAGGTCTCCCTATTGCAATATTCCCTTCGCTTTATTCCAGTAATCCTTTCAAATAGTACCTTCTTACCTATGTTAAGATTTGGTTTTTATTTGACAGTTTTCTAGTGCTGTGACTCGGCTCAAGATTGGACCTCACCTGCAGACCTCCACCAGTCCCACCCAGGTAAAGGCACCATGTTTGGCAATTTGAGGTTCCTCTGGTGAGTTCAGCTCTTAAACAAGTGCTCTGGACGTCTTGTCTGTTGAAGCAGAGTAAGGAGTTACTTGGATTCTGTTGGGCAGAGAGATCCTTTGGTTCTCCTGTGATGCCTCTTCTGTTTTTTCTCAGCTCCCTGACCCAGGAATTGTGAGAGAATTAATAAGTGGGACTTTTTCTCAGCTCATTTAGAGTCTTTTCTTTTGGTGCACTGTGTTAATCCCACAGGTAACTCTCACTCTCAGGTGCCTTCCTTCCTCTCCTCTCACTGACTGCATGCCGCATGGCACTAATTCCGCGTAATGTCTTCAACAACGGCAAAATTTACGAAAGGCAATTGAGAACTTCAAAGGCCTCTTTGGAAAACTTGAGATTTCCCACACTGGCTCATCTAAGACTTCTCCCTTTCCCATCATGTCCCCTTCCTCCTTCTTTTCACCACCTTTAACCTTTTGGGCTGCCATGAATTCTTTGATCTGTCCTTTCACTCCTTCCTCCTTCACACCTATATCCACCCCTATCGAATCTTTCCTGACCTACTCCAGCTCCTCAATTTGGTCACACAAGATTTGCCCCACCCCATTCTGATCACTTCCTCTTCACCCCACTGGTGAAGGAGGGATCCCCTGCCCTAAATAGTATGAGATGGCTGAGCACAGGACACTCAGTTCTGGACAGATGAGACTGGCTACCCTTTCACAGGCACATATGGCTTGAGGGCAGGGATTGGGGGGACGGTACCACATGCCATTCAGGGCCACATGGGAGGTGCACTGAGGAACAGAGTCAACCAGCAGGGGCTGTGGGAGGCAGACATTGTAGTAGTGGCACAAGGGTAGGGTGACCCTTTGTTCCATAGGAGAATAGAATTGGCTTATTTAAATAATGTTGTGGATTGATAGGAAAATAAAACTCCTTAGACTGAGGATGAACTGGATTCCAGCTGGTCTGGCTGACAGGGGAACTGGCTGGGTGGGGAGCTTTTCTCACTAGGTGGGAGAATAGAATTGGCTTATTTAAATAATGTTGTGGATTGATAGGAAAATAAAACTCCTTAGACTGAGGATGAAATGGATTCCAGCTGGTCTGGCTGACAGGGGAACTGGCTGGGTGGGGAGCTTTTCTCACTAGGTCTGGGACATTTCTGGCAAGAGCAGGAGAACTCAGAGATGTCAAGGCAGCACATGAAATTTCAGACCTTACCATACAACCTTCCCTCATCAAGGGCTCAGGGATCCCAACAACTTCCACCTAGGCTGAGAAAGGTCATTGGAAATAGGCTGGATATTTTATCCACTCAGGCTTTGGAGACACACAGATGGCCACCTGGTCTTTCCTCAGTCTTTTACCCAAAATTTAGTCCACAGCCTCCATAAGGGTACACATTAGAGCAGAAGAAACNGCCATTCAGGGCCACATGGGAGGTGCACTGAGGAACAGAGTCAACCAGCAGGGGCTGTGGGAGGCAGCCATTGAAGTAGCGGCCCAAGGGTAGGGTGACCCTTTGTTCCATAGGAGAATAGAATTGGCTTATTTAAATAATGTTGTGGATTGATAGGAAAATAAAACTCCTTAGACTGAGGATGAAATGGATTCCAGCTGGTCTGGCTGACAGGGGAACTGGCTGGGTGGGGAGCTTTTCTCACTAGGTCTGGGACATTTCTGGCAAGAGCAGGAGAACTCAGAGATGTCAAGGCAGCACATGAAATTTCAGACCTTACCATACAACCTTCCCTCATCAAGGGCTCAGGGATCCCAACAACTTCCACCTAGGCTGAGAAAGGTCATTGGAAATAGGCTGGATATTTTATCCACTCAGGCTTTGGAGACACACAGATGGCCACCTGGTCTTTCCTCAGTCTTTTACCCAAAATTTAGTCCACAGCCTCCATAAGGGTACACATTAGAGCAGAAGAAACCTTGGGTCTCCTCCACAAAAATTGGTAGAGACACTTAACCCTCATACTGAACAAGTAACCATCTCCCAGAAACACAATCCTGGTAAAAATGTGGAGAAAGGATGAGGGCCAGCTCTTCTGTATGAAGCTCATTTCAATGAGTTGAAGTTTTAGAACTAAAGCTATAGACTCTCTATTTGTGTCTGTCTCTATGTTTATGTACATATATGTGTTTATATATCTATATGTGTATGTGGTATGTATGTATGTAATATTTTCCTACTTCCAGATGGTTACCAAAGTAGAGAATAAAATCCCTTAAAGGTCTTCAATTCTGATTGGTTTAGAAATAAGTGCTTATATAAATTAAATACTTCTAAAATTCCCAGAAATTAATGACATTAAACTTGTAATACTTTCAAATGTATTTTTATAGAAACTATCCAAATTTTTTAAAAATTTAAGTTCCCATAATTTAGGTAAACGTTTGGCAAATGAGACTAGTCTAACATTGTTGATTTAATAAAAACAGCTATATCCTCTGAGTTATCAGCATTAAGTATAACACAAGCATACATTTTTATTCTATTTGGATATGTTCTTCCTAAACTTATACAGATTTATTGATCAATAAACGAGCATTTCATGTACTACATGTTTAAGATTATGAAAAATAGGGCTGGCCCGGTGGCGCACTGCTATAGTGCGCCGCTTGGGAAGCGCGGCAGCGCTCCCGCCGAGGGTTCGGATCCCACGTACAGACCGGTTCCCGCTCACTGGCTGAGCGAGACGCGGGAGCAACACCGAGGGTTGTGATCCCGATGCCGGTCCCGGTCCGGTACGGGGGCGACATTGAGGGTTGCGATCCGTTGCCGGACACGGAAAAAGATAAAAAAAAAAAAAAAAAAAAAGATTATGAAAAATAAATTCGCATTTAATCAAATTGATTTATCATTATGACAAACTATTTCAACAATAATTATGTCTTGTAACACATCAAGTTGAAGATAGTTTCCAAGATTTTTTAGGTATCCTAAAACCTTAGGCTTATGCTAAATTAAGTTAATTAATGGATATTCATTAAATACCTGGATCATTTCAAAGTATAATAGAATACCTAGGCATAATTTTAAGTCTATATAAACACCATTTTTTGCCTCCTATTTTTATGGTACAGAGAGGCTAAATATATTTTGATCTGTTAGTGATGCGTTCATTTTTGCCACATTGAAAAATTGTACTATAAGGAAGTACAGAGCTATAAAAAAGTCATCCTTAAGCTTGACTAGTCTGCTACAATCTGCTGGTGTATAGCAAACAGTTCATAATTATCTACTTCATAGTCTTCTCTGTGGGTGTTTTGGTTTTCTAGGACTACCGTAACAAAACACCATAGATTTAATGGCTTAAGCAACAGAATTTTATTTTCTCACAATTCTTCAGTCTAGACGTTCAAGATCAAGGAGGGTTTCTCCTAAGGCCTCCCTCTCTGGCTTGTAGATATCAAAATAAATATGTCTTAGGCCTTTTATATTAATATTTCTTTTTTTAATTATAGGCATTCTTCTTTTAAGATATCTGGCCCTTAACTGATCTATGCTACTACCTCTCCACAGACGGTTTATCTGATTTTGCAGGAACAGCACTAAGAATTCTCAGGAGACTGTTTCTTAGTTCCTGATTCCCCCCATGCAGGAGGTTTATGACTGCCTCTGAGTGGTTTCAGTGATAAATAATATTATTCATTTTGAACACAGTGATAAATAATATTATTCAGTTTGAACGAAAGGGGAGATTTACAATGTCGAGCTTTACAAGACTTTGTGCTCCTGCAAAATAGCAATGGTTAAAGAACTCTTCCCACCCTTTTACAGTAATTCCCCTCCCCTTTTGGCAATAATATTTTTGAATAAAATCTCTTCTTACCTAAATCAAGATTCGTTTATTTTGACAAAGCCTACAAAATTAGTTTTGACTGATTTTAAAAATTCAACAAAATTTCATTGATGCAATAGTAAGGTAGTACTTTCAAAGCTTGAAGGTAGAGAGAGCAAATTCAATAATCAATGTACTGTTTAGGAAAAAAATAAAGTGTGACTCCCAAACATACAAATTCCAAATAGAGTAAAGCCTGAAATATATTTCTAAAACTCACACAGATTAGTCCTAAAGTTTCTGTAGAAAGAAAGATTGAGAAACTGATTTCTTTTAAGAGAAGGCAGCCTTTCTCAGAATGGCAATAAAGCTAAAATTTACAAAGAAAAAGCTTGATAGACTTAACTTAGTACATTAAAATGCTAAATATTTGTTGTTAAACAGCAAAAGGTATTGTAAACAAAGTTAAAAGTCAAGTAAAAAACTAGAAAATAGATGCAATAGTACATAAGCAAAAATTAATTTTCTCAATAAAGGGATCTTTACAAATCAATTTTTAGCATATGAAAAGATGATCAACTTCAATAGAAAACAAGAAATACGAATTAAAACTAGAAATTATTTTCACCTATAAGACTGGCAAAGTTGAAAAAGATTGATAAACCCAGCACTAGTGAGAATATAGGGATACAGACTTCTGTTATGCTCTCAGTGGTATAGATTACGATGTACTTTCTAGAAGGCAGCTAGACAGTGTGAATACATAAGCAATCATTCATTTAGGAATTTGTCCTACTCAGAAAATTTCACAAGTGCACAAAGATTTCTGAATCAAAACATTGGAAACAATGTAAAAAATGTATAAAAACAAGGTTAAAAATCATTTTCAGAAAAAGGTAACATCATGACTCATAAAAATGAACATACGTTAA
>NW_007731044.1:23044-27681 GCF_000696425.1 Galeopterus variegatus | reverse complement strand
CAGAAAATTTCACAAGTGCACAAAGATTTCTGAATCAAAACATTGGAAACAATGTAAAAAATGTATAAAAACAAGGTTAAAAATCATTTTCAGAAAAAGGTAACATCATGACTCATAAAAATGAACATACGTTAAGGAATTTATTTTAGTCATGTGACTGTTTCAAAGGCAAAGTCAAAACAGCACAGATTTATTTGGAGTAAAGAAATGTTGAGATGAATTGCAAAAGTAGACAAAACTGGTTTTTCCCTCAGGTGGGCTTGGGGGAGCCCATTATATCATTACCAGACAGGACAGAATTTATATACTATTAGTTATGTTCAAATTGGAACAAGTGACAAATATCTCAAAGACAATAAACGGTGAGAATTTATAACTAGGAAGAGTGTATTATAGACAATGAATAGTTTTTCACTGAAACACAATTTTTTTTTTTAACAGGATGATTGTTGATAGAAAATATGGTTATATTTTGCTGATGTCATGCAGCAAATAATGGTGTGGGATATCACACTATATTATCATAGAAAGTAATTTTAGTACATCATTAAGTGAAAAAAAAAGCCAGAGGAATTACTTTGTGTATTGTTACCCATAATAAAAGATAGAGAAAACGATATGCAATCATTTTCAGGGATTTTTACATTCTATTTCTTAAATGTTTGAATAAAGAAAAATATGCATATATATATATATATATATATTATTTATTTTTATTTATTTTTATTTTTTTTACCAGTATCATTTGTAAGGGAGGAAAACAAAAACTTTTCCTCTACTATCTTAGGTTCATTAACTGGAGCCTGCAGATTAAACTGACAAGAGATAGATTAACAGCAGAAAAGGTTTACTTTGCATATTGAGGCTTCACAGAAAAGAAGTAAACACCCCAAAGAAGCTTATATACCATTTTGACAAAGGGTAATAAAGTGTAGAGGAGATACAAGACAAAGAAAAATAGGGAGAGGTTGAGCTTCTAGTGTGGAGGCAAGTTGTGGGAGGTGACTGGGAAATGTGTGTACATAAGGGTTATTTAGTAAGGTTTGTTATGCAGGTAAGAATTATTCTCCTGTTTCTGGTATGGGACAGGGGGTGACCTTTACAAATGTAAATTTATGTCACCTCAACAGAGGGAGATTTATGCTCTGCCTTCAGGCAGAAAGAGGGAGGACAAGTTTTTGTTGTTTCTCAGTTGCCTTCAGCTCAAGATAATCTTTATGCCAAAGTGGCACATTTTGGGGTGGCACATTCTGATGCCCTTCACATTGTTTCAAAAAGATATTTCCATTTTGAAAAAAAATGTGAAATAAATGAATAACCAATAGTAAATTTATCACGTTTGTCTACAAGAAAATAAAATTTATAGCGAGATCATCAGAATGTTTACCAGCAAAAATAAAATAAAAGAATTATCTGTTTGAATGGATAAACAAATCATAGCATATCCATACAATGGGATAATATTTGGGGGAAAAAACTGGTTCACACATCAACATGAATGAATCTCACGGACCTTATGCTGAGATAAAGGTGCAAAATGCAAGAGTACATGCTGTTTGACTCATTTACATGTTTGAAATTCTCGAACAGGTAAATCTAATCTGTAGTAACAGAAAGAAGAGCAGTTGCTGCTTGGGGCTGAGTGTGGGGTAATAGAAGTGTTGTCTTGATTGTGGTGGTGATTGCATGAGTGCATACATTTGTCAAAACATTGAACTACACACTTAAAATGGGTACATTTTATTGTATGTAAACTATACCTCAGTAAAACTGGCTTTTTAACGTGTCCGTTAGTAAAGATTAGAAGGGATAAACAGAAAGGACAGAGCATACGTTGGGCAAGATCTGGACACATTCAGTTTGCAGTAATGACAAGCTCTCAGAGCACAGAGAATCTCTAGGCTTCTGGAAATATGCCTGGACTCCAGCGATTCCTATCTGGAAGCCATCTGGACAAGAACGGCTGGTGAAGACATGCCACTAAATCCTCTCTTTTGAAGGTGAAAGTGCAGAGGAGGAGTTAGGAATTTTCACAGGTATTGTGCTCTGACACAGCAAAGGAAGGGGACAGGATTGGGGGGTGGGGAGAAACAAATTAACACTATGTCCTAGACACAAGGGAGAGTTGGCCACCATGTTGAAGGAAACAGAAGAGTCAAGTGGGCTCACCAAGCTTTTTAAGCTGAGCACTAGAACTCCCATGCTAAACGAACAAGATTGTTCCAGATATAAAAGTTGTTTAATAGACTAACTCACACTGACTTGCAAATGATGCATGAAGTGTGGCAGAGGTGCCCTCTGGCGGTAGCCTGCAAAACCAACCGTGTAACCATTAAATAGTCAATAGATGAAAATCAGCTCTAGTATTTGTACATATTAGATGTTAAGAAGGAATTTAGAATACCTGTCTAGTATATCTGTTCCTTATCTTGCTTCTTCTCACTTAACATATTNATAACCAATAGTAAATTTATCACGTTTGTCTACAAGAAAATAAAATTTATAGCGAGATCATCAGAATGTTTACCAGCAAAAATAAAATAAAAGAATTATCTGTTTGAATGGATAAACAAATCATAGCATATCCATACAATGGGATAATATTTGGGGGAAAAAACTGGTTCACACATCAACATGAATGAATCTCACGGACCTTATGCTGAGATAAAGGTGCAAAATGCAAGAGTACATGCTGTTTGACTCATTTACATATTTGAAATTCTCGAACAGGTAAATCTAATCTGTAGTAACAGAAAGAAGAGCAGTTGCTGCTTGGAGCTGAGTGTGGGGTAATAGAAGTGTTGTCTTGATTGTGGTGGTGATTGCATGAGTGCATACATTTGTCAAAACATTGAACTACGTAAACTATACCTCAGTAAAACTGGTTTTTTAACGTGTCTGTTAGTAAAGATTAGAAGGGATAAACAGAAAGGACAGAGCATACGTTGGGCAGGATCTGGACACATTCAGTTTGCAGTAATGACAAGCTCTCAGAGCACAGAGAATCTCTAGGCTTCTGGAAATATGCCTGGACTCCAGCAATTCCTATCTGGAAGCCATCTGGACAAGAACGGCTGGTGAAGACATGCCACTAAATGCTCTCTTTTGAAGGTGAAAGTGCATAGGAGGAGTTAGGAATTTTCACAGGTATTGTGCTCTGACACAGCAAAGGAAGGGGACAGGATTGGGGGCTGGGGAGAAACAAATTAACACTATGTCCTAGACACAAGGGAGAGTTGGCCAACATGTTGAAGGAAACAGAAGAGTCAAGTGGGCTCACCAAGCTTTTTAAGCTGAGCACTAGAACTCCCATGCTAAACGAACAAGATTGTTCCAGATATAAAAGTTGTTTAATAGACTAACTCACACTGACTTGCAAATGATGCATGAAGTGTGGCAGAGGTGCCCTCTGGTGGTAGCCTGCAAAACCAACCGTGTAACCATTAAATAGTCAATAGATGAAAATCAGCTCTAGTATTTGTACATATTAGATGTTAAGAAGGAATTTAGAATACCTGTCTAGTATATCTGTTCCTTATCTTGCTTCTTCTCACTTAACATATTTTAGAAATCGCTCCATATTAGTTTATACAAAGTCGCTTTGTTCTTTTCAATGTCCACACAGAAGAGGGGATGTACCAAGATGTTTAAATAGATCCCTCATGGGCCTTGGGAGGGCCTGCAATGAATATCCTCAAACACATGTGAAATTCATGTGTAGAATAAATTGTCAGAAGTGATATTGCTTGCTCAAAATGGATGTGCATTTAAAAAGTTGACAGGTATTGCCCTCTGTGTGGCTTCCTTCAAGAGTGAAGGTGATTGGCAGAAGGTACCATCAGATGCAGGCAAAGGAAATAGGTTCCTTAAACCTAGGTAAAAGGAGAATTTAAACTCCAAAGACTATGTGGAGCCAGAGATTCAGCAGCCATTTCTGCCAGAAACGCAAACTTCCCTGGGTGCTGTTTGCTGGACTCTGTCAGGTTCTTCAAAAACTCTCCTTCTCTTACATTCTCTGCATGTTCTGGAGACCCCAGCTATGTGCCGAGCAGTCAGGGGAACTGAAGATCACCCCAGCTCATTCCTGAGTAGTGACAGCAAGGGGACTTGCAGGGTGGTTTCCCAGGGTCAGTTTCCTAGAAGTCCCCTTAGAAGTCCCAGACCTTAGGTTCCGTGATGACTATTCTTGTCTCCCACATAGAAATTGTGCAAATTTACACTCTCATCAAGAATGTATGGCTGGCGGCCTGTTTCCCCCAAACTCGCCCACAGAACAGGGTTTTTATCTTTGCCAATTCTAAGAAGTAGAAACTGAAATACAAGGTTTAAATGTTACATTTCTCTCGTATGTAAGGTGCCACATCTTTCCATATAAAGACAATAAGAGACATATATGTCTACATTCCCAGAAAGCCAGCCTTTCCACTGGGGCACCTGATCCCCATCCCTCTGTTACACTCAGGAACCTCACCCCAGCAATTCTCTCTCCTGCAACACCAATTTTTATCCTCCCCATTGAATCTTTCCTATCATCATACAAAAATGTTATTTCTCCCTTCTTTAAAAACCCTTTCTTGGGCCGGCCTGGTGGCGCACTGGAGAGTGCGCCGCTTGGGAGTGCGGCGGCACTCCCGCCG
>NW_007731044.1:16172-22824 GCF_000696425.1 Galeopterus variegatus | reverse complement strand
GAGGGTTGCGATCCCATTACCGGTCAGTAAAAAAGACAAAAAGGAAAAAAAAATAATAAAGAAAATAAAAACCCTTTCTTGAGGCTCCTCCTTCTTAGCCACGTCCCTAATTCTCTCTTTTTTGCAGCAGAGCTCTCCTTTTCTGGAAAAGGTCAGGTAGCAAATATTTTAAGCATTGTGGGCTATAAGGTTACAACTACTTCACTTGGTCCCCATAGGGTGACAGCCACCATAGGCAACACGTAAGTGAATGCATGTGGTCATATTGTGCCACCGTTTACTGACCTCGGTTTCACAGAAAACTCACCTGCAGTTCACCCTTGCCGTGAGAGGTGACGAAGCGGCTGTGGATTTACCTGGTCTTGTGTACTTGTAGCTAGTGTCTCAGAACAGCAGAGAATTCAAGAGAGCATAAACTTCCTTGTTCATACAGCAAAGGGAGTTTCTGGAAGAACCTGATTGTTTATGTCAAAAGAATTGCCTGTATCTGCTGTCTCCGAATTCTGTTCAGTTCTCTCTATTTGAGTGTTTCATCCATGTCTGTAGGGAAACTGCTCTAGACAAATTAGGCTCCATGTGACTAAATCCAGCAGGCATTTATCAGAATTCATCTTGTCATCTCAGCAGCATTTCAGACAAATAATCACTTTGTGATCTTAAAGCGCTTTCCTCATCTGGCCTCCTGGTTCTCCTGTATTCCCCGGAAGCCTGCTGGTTCCTCTGCATCTCCCAGGCCTCTAAACACCACAGAGCCTCAAGACTCGAGCCTCAGATCTCTTCTTTTTTCTCTCTACAGCCCTTCCTTGTGATCTCAGTCAGCCTCGTGCTGTTAAATACATCTAGATTTAACATCGACACTTCGCTGATTTCTATCTCCAGTCTGGACCTGTCCTCTGAGATCCAGACTCATATTTCTTACTGCTCGGTTGACATCTCCACTTGTAGCTTAAGTCAGCATCTCACAACACACATGTCCCATGCTCAGCCCCTGATCTTTCCCCATCGCCCCCTCCTCCCACTTGCCCTGTCTCAGTTATTCACAAGTCCACCCATCCAGTTCCTCAGGCCCAGAACTCCTGGGGTCATCCCTGTCTTGCCTCTCTCTGTCACACAGTACATACCCAATTCATCCACAAATGCTTTTGGCTCTGTTTTCAAAATTTATCTAGATTATGATCCCTTCCACCCACTCCCAGGACTACTCCCCTGGTCCAAGCCCCCACTTTCTCTCCTCCTCTTGTGTCCCCCTATAGCCTATTCTACACGGCAACAACAATGACCATCTTAAAATGTGGGTCAAAGCCACCACCAGAAGCCCCTGGTCTCGCCTGAAGGAATGACGGGGGTGCCACAGGCCTCAACCCCTCCCTCCTTCCTCCTCCCACCCTAATTCCTACCCCCTTCCCGTCTCCCCCTCCCCCACAACTGCTCCACAACAACATCATAGAATGTAAAAAAAAAATATTAAAAAATAAGTAAACTTAAAAAATAAAATAAAATAAAATGTGGGTCAGAGCACACCAGTCCACTGCTGGCTTCTCAACTGAGGGTAAATGCTAAAGGTTTTACAGTGGCCTGTACAGTTCAAGTCCCTATAACCTCTCTGACTTTATCTCCTTGACCTTTCCTCGCTCTCATGGCTTCTGACACGCATGCAGGCATCCTTGCTCCCGGTGGGACCCCCCCAGGCATACTCTCATCTCTGGGGTTTTGTACTTGCTGCCCCTCTGCCTGGAAGACTCCTTGCCAGGCACCGACTGGGCTCAGCTACAACCTCGAGTGTTACCTTCATGGCCCCCTCCCCCTCCCCAGCCTTCTATCCCCTTTCACTGTTCTATTCTCCCACAATAGCACCTATGCCATCTAAAATAGATAGTAATACTGCTTTCCTTTTTTAAAAAAAAAAATCGTCTCCCCCTTCCAATAAATAGAAAGTTGTCGGTTTCTTTGAGAGAACAGAGGGGTGTGTGGGTGTGTGTTTTAGTCTGTTTCGTTCTTGTTGTATCCGCAACATCTATAAAAGTGCTTGGCTCAAAGTAGGAGCTCAGTAGTGTCTGGTGAATGACTAAGGGAATGAATGAATGAACGAATGAATTCTTTATATATGATCTTTTGTGGCTTAAGAACCATTTTTACATTTCCTTAATTTCCTTCAATAACCAGATAAAGGCATTGGATTCGTTTACCATTGCTGCTGTAACAAATTACCACAAATGGCATTGCTTTAAAAAACACAAATTAATTATCTCACCTTTCTGTAGATCTCACGCGTCAGCAGGACTGTGTTCCAGAAAGTCTGGAGGCTGTGGGGAGAATCTGTTTCCTTGCCTTCTCCAGAGTCCAGAGGCTGCCCACATTCCTGAGCTCGTGGCCTCCTTTCTCCGTCTTCAAAACCAGCTGTGACGGGTGGGTCAAGTCCTTCTCACACAAATCACTCTGACCTCCGCCTCCGCCTTCACGTCTGTCTCCTGAACTAGAGCTGGTGAAGAGAAGTGTCTCCAGAGTCCCACTGTGTGAACTGCTGTGGAACAAGGTTAAACTATTTTCATGTTGATTCTGATCATATGCAAGCATTTTTCACAGCTCTGAGTCAGATTTTATTTTTAAAACCAAAACATATTATTAATAAAAAAAAAAATGATCATTTTACTTCTTCAGGTTTCAGGTTTCTCAGGTATACAACCTTATCTCAGAAACTAATACACGATTCCATTCAAATTGCCTGCATTACCTGTGAATGTTCTCTAAAGCTTTTCTGGTCCCAATAAACCTCAAAGAATAAAACTGCATTTTCTACTTTGTAGGCCTTAACGATAGGAGTGACAGGTAGAAGGTGATACCCGGGCCTTCTCCTCTCTTTAACAGTCTCTGTGGCCTTCCTTATATGAGTCACATTTTCTCTTGGTGTCTCAAATTTCCCATCTGTGAAACAGATAGTATGATGCAACTGTAACTCAGTTAGGTGAAGTATTTTGAACAAAATTGGTATAACATCTTAGCATAGTGTGGGATTTTGTGAACTGTCTAGTCTAATGGTTTTCAAACTTGCTGCACACTGGAATTACTAAGGGAGCTTTAAAAAATCTTTGCGGTCGGCCCGTGGCTCACTGGGCAGAGTGTGGTGCTGATAACAACAAGGCCGTGGGTTCGGATCCCTATATAGGGATGGCCGGTTCACTCACTTGGGAGAGCGTGGTGCTGACAACACCAAGTCAAGGGTTAAGATCCCCTTACCGGTCATCTTTGAAAAAAAAAAAAAATCGTGAGGCCTAGATTCTACACCAGGAAGTCAGATTTAATAGGTGTGGAGTGTGGCTTTGTTGTGAGTCTGCCACACGGAAAAGGAACCAGAACACCCAATTGGAGTGTGGCTTTGTTGTGAGTCTGCCACACGGAAAAGGAACCAGAACACCCAATTGAGAATTTAAAAGGGGGGGTTTATTGGCCGGCTGGCTACTGTTCCTCCAGGAAAGTCTTGGAAGGAAGCAGCCCTGAGTTTAAGTTTAAGGGGTCTTTTAAAGGCACATAGTCACACAGGGAAAAAATCATATAGTCACACACTTATAGTTATCATATAGTCACACACAGACACACATACCCCCCTGGCCTGAGGACGGGGTTTGGGGAGGTCTAGTGCAAGCTGATAACAGAAGCTGAAAGAAGCCAGTTAATCACTTAGGGACAGCACAAACTTTCACAGGGTGGTTTCCTCCTTAGGTTGTCTAGATACATCCAGATACAGCTCTTGGTGATGGCAGTCAAGGACAGCATAGGCAGGAAACAGCAAAGGCAGGCAGAACTTAAAATTTTTCTAAGTACAGGANAAAAAAAAAAATGATCATTTTACTTCTTCAGGTTTCAGGTTTCTCAGGTATACAACCTTATCTCAGAAACTAATACACGATTCCATTCAAATTGCCTGCATTACCTGTGAATGTTCTCTAAAGCTTTTCTGGTCCCAATAAACCTCAAAGAATAAAACTGCATTTTCTACTTTGTAGGCCTTAACGATAGGAGTGACAGGTAGAAGGTGATACCCGGGCCTTCTCCTCTCTTTAACAGTCTCTGTGGCCTTCCTTATATGAGTCACATTTTCTCTTGGTGTCTCAAATTTCCCATCTGTGAAACAGATAGTATGATGCAACTGTAACTCAGTTAGGTGAAGTATTTTGAACAAAATTGGTATAACATCTTAGCATAGTGTGGGATTTTGTGAACTGTCTAGTCTAATGGTTTTCAAACTTGCTGCACACTGGAATTACTAAGGGAGCTTTAAAAAATCTTTGCGGTCGGCCCGTGGCTCACTGGGCAGAGTGTGGTGCTGATAACAACAAGGCCGTGGGTTCGGATCCCTATATAGGGATGGCCGGTTCACTCACTTGGGAGAGCGTGGTGCTGACAACGCCAAGTCAAGGGTTAAGATCCCCTTCCCGGTCATCTTTGAAAAAAAAAAAAAATCGTGAGGCCTAGATTCTACACCAGGAAGTCAGATTTAATAGGTGTGGAGTGTGGCTTTGTTGTGAGTCTGCCACACGGAAAAGGAACCAGAACACCCAATTGAGAATTTAAAAGGGGGGGTTTATTGGCCGGCTGGCTACTGTTCCTCCAGGAAAGTCTTGGAAGGAAGCAGCCCTGAGTTTAAGTTTAAGGGGTCTTTTAAAGGCACATAGTCACACAGGGAAAAAATCATATAGTCACACACTTATAGTTATCATATAGTCACACACAGACACACATACCCCCCTGGCCTGAGGACGGGGTTTGGGGAGGTCTAGTGCAAGCTGATAACAGAAGCTGAAAGAAGCCAGTTAATCACTTAGGGACAGCACAAACTTTCACAGGGTGGTTTCCTCCTTAGGTTGTCTAGATACATCCAGATACAGCTCTTGGTGATGGCAGTCAAGGACAGCATAGGCAGGAAACAGCAAAGGCAGGCAGAACTTAAAATTTTTCTAAGTACAGGACAATTTTTAACATTCAATTTTCACCACAGGTGTTGGGGGGCTTTCAAACAAGAATGCTTTTCAAACAGTAAAAATGGCATAAGCTAAATCAGTCTACCTTGTCACAGCTTGGGCATAGGCATTTTTTGAAGCTCCCCAGATGATTCTAATGTATAACATAGTCAGAGACCAGGAACACTCTTCCAGGTGTGTTTCAGGCTCTTGTGGGAGTGCCACTTCCTGGACTTGATCCCCAAAAAAACACCACACAAGCACAGCCTCCATTCTCTCCTGTGTGCTTTGTTCCTGTAACCACCAGGAGGGGAGCAGGACACAGTTGAGTGCAGGACCCGAGCCACACTGAGGGGACTCAGTCAAATTGGAACACCGATCTAACAGGGACCCTGGAATCTGACCTGAACAAGTTGGAAACATGATACCACTGAAACCTGGGTTTCCTCTGCCCATGTAGCCAATGTAAATCGAGGAAATGTAAATTGATGTCACTGCTTTCAACACAGCTTTGGTGGAGCCTGGGAACAGGGGAACCTTTTGTTTACAGGCAAAGTTCTCAGTCTCAATATAATTCCCTCAATTTCCTTGAAGATAGTCTTCACTAGTAGGTGGGGTAAAGACTTTTGAAACTGATGTGGGGATTAAACTGAATTGCTCTTAAAACAAAAGGTCAGAGAGAAGGTGTGGAGTCCAGAGCAGGAAGAGGGAGGCCAAGCCAAGATGAGAGATTTGGGTAGATGAGATGTCTCAAGGGTTTGTTTTTTTTTTTTTGGTTTTGATTTGTTTTGGGGGGAGGAGGGAGAATGTTAAAAAACCTATTTTAGTGGGTCAGCCCATGGCTCACTTGGGAGAGTGTGGTGCTGATAACCCCACGGCCACGGGTTCAGATCCTGTTACTGGACTCAGGTCTGGCTGCCCGCCCCTTTGAAAAGGAAAAAAAACTCAGGGGTCAAATGGTTGGTGTTAGAAAAGAAGGTGTATTCAGGTGAAGGAGGTGGTAGGCTACCCCATCTCAAAGATTTAGATTTACTGAGGGGTTTTTAAAGGAGGGGTTGAGGGAATGGAATGTGGGAGGTGAAAAGCAGGAGAGCAGGAGACGTGAGTTACGAGGGGTCCATGTGAGTTAGGAAGGGTCCGTGTCTATGAGTCAGGTACAAGGTCTCGCCAAGGCCTCGTCTGGTTTTTGTTCTCATCTTCGCTGTTATCTCAGGACCCTGTAAGATTTTGATTTGCACAGGTGTACTTGGCTAGTGCCCAAGGTCAGCTTCCAGTCATTTGGCCTTGATCATTTCTCAAAACTCTACAAATCTCAAAGAAAGAACTGTTAGCTTTGCAAAGTACTAATTAGCTTCTCAGCCTTGTTTTCCTACTTAGCAAATAAGATAAAGTCAGGGGATGGGAAGCAAGAGTGGAGAGAAAAAAACTGTCCTTTTTAAAATCCTCCCCTGCTCTGCAGCCCAGGCAGCTTCAGGTCCCGACATAGCTTCAGTCCTGCTCACTCCAACAATCCCTATATAGGGATGGCTGGTTCGCTCACTTGGGAGAACGTGGTGCTGACAACACCAAGTCAAGGGTTAAGATCCCCTTACCAGTCATTCCTTAAAAGAAAAAAGAAAAGAAAAGAAAGAAAGAAAGAAAGAAAGAAAGAAAGAAAGAAAGAAAGAAAGAAAGAAAGAAAGAAAGAAAGAAAGAAA
>NW_007731044.1:8423-15386 GCF_000696425.1 Galeopterus variegatus | reverse complement strand
CCCTCTCTTTCTCTCTACCCACCCCTTGCCAGGTGCACACAGGAAAAGCCATGTGAGGACACAGAGGAAAGGTGGCCATCTGCAAACCAGAGAAGCCTTGTTATAGGTGTCAGGAGAAAAAAACACTCTTGGAGACTGATATAGAAAAAGAAAAAAATTTTATTTCCAGCAGCCAGGACCACACCAGCCAATTCAAGGCGCGGAACCAAACCATCTTTGTTCTCGGTTTTTAAAGCTGCAAGCGCAGCAACTCGGTCGCCTGATCACCGCGCCAAGAGGTATTAGCCAGTGCAAGCAGGCCAACAGTACATGAGCTAGTTAAGCAGTTAGTGGAGCTCCTCCCGTCCCACCCCCACTTTCCCGCCTAACTTTTACACAATGGAGGGGCTATCTTAAGTGGCGTCGGTCCTGCTTTTAGAAAAGAGGGCATTACTTCAGCCTCACCCGAAACCAGCCCTGTTGGCACTTTGATCTTGAACTCTCAGCCTCCAGAACTGTGAGAAGACACATTTCTGTTGTTTAAGCCACCCAATTTGTGGTTTCTGGTTATGGCAGCCCAAACTGACTAATTCAATCTTCTGAGGGCTGAACACGGAACCAGTGAGTAATAAGTGTGACCCCTGACCCGTGGTTCAGGGAACGGCCACTAGCCCAGCTTATCCCCAGCATCATACCTGTTGAGGATGATAACCATACTATTATTTTTATATATTTTTTGCATTTTACTAAGTTCTTTCACAGGCATGAGCTGAGTGGCACTTCACAACAACTGAGAGATATAAGGAGTTCTACTGAAGGACTACAAACTGAGGACTTACAGAAGCACCAGAATCCTATGTTGTTTTAAATCCATCACACAACATCCTGTCTGGTACTATTAAACTGTAATATTTTAAAATGTCTAATATCTAGTTATATTAAATGAGATATTAGACAGTTTAAAATTCACAGCCCATATTTCCATTAGACAATTTTAATTTGGATTGCCAACATTTTTTTTTTTTGACTAGTTTCATTTTATGTTGCCAAATAAAGAATTTGTCTGGTATTTGTCCTAGGTTTCAGGGAAGGAGCTTCTATAACCCTTGGAATTTCCTAAGGGATAGGAGTGTCTTTACTATGCTAATGAGGTGACTCATGGTGGGGGCCTCTAGATGGCTTCAGGATGGGGATGGATCATATTACTGGACCCCTAAAGTTCCAGATTCAAGTACCTGATGCACATCTAAATCAAATGCTGAAATAATGGGACTTGGAAATAGAGAAAGGTTTATTTGAAGTGGCCAAAGCAAGCATACAGGCAAGCCCAAGTTTCTCTGATCCACCTTGCATCTTACCATAGAAACAGAAGACAGAGAGTTTTATAGGACTAAGAGGTACAGAAGGGGAGCCTCAAGGAAGTTAAGGGAAAATCTGTGTTTTCTCTGATTCAGATAAGATCTTAGGCAACCAGGCTTCTCGGTGCCAACAGAAGCTAGGTCTGGGTCATCCAGTGGTTGCAATTTTTTTGACAACCTTCATTCTCTTCTGCAAAACTGTTGTGAGGCGCTCGCACAGAGGAATCCAAGACCAATGTTGGTTTTATAGCTCTTTGAATAGTTGTTAGCTTTTTTTGGTGTTACAGCTTTTTTTGGTGTTACAGCTCTTTTTGGTGTTACAGCTCTTTTTGATCTTACAGCGCTTCATTGCTTGCAAGCAAGGAGAGCTTGAGCATTAGGCTCATTTCTCCCCAAACAAAGGAAAGAGGCAGTCTTTATAGCCAAAATTCCCGCCCCAACTTTCCGCCCAAGTTCCCATTCAGGTCCTCTTATGTAAATGAGGGATATAGCCCTGCTAATTCGTATTGGCTGATTATGGGACACAGTCCATTTGTCAGCTCTGGAGCCTAATTTGCATGGGTACAGGAAGCAAGCTGGGTTGCAGAAGCTAAAGTTCGCAATTAAGACAGCCAAGCATAAAATTTCTAAAACAGTCTCTCCAGTGAAAGGGTGTATGTTTAACAATCAGAAAATGTTCAGGGTTCCCCACTACAAAACAAACTCAAAATTTTTCTGCTGATCTTTGGGTCATCTCTTCCAACTTGATGGAAAACCAGACATCGACTAATAATTATAATACAGGAACAAGAGGTACTGGGAGGGAAATCGACAGCTACCTACAAGCAAAAATTTAATCCCACTTATCTTATTGTTACTTTGGAGGTATTGCTGCTCCTCGGAATTCAGCCTGTACTGCTTGGTTGAGCAGACTTTTTTTTTTTTTTTTTTTTTTGCTATGTCTTCCTTCCTCTAGCTGAAGCCCACTCTGACGGGGGTCAGGGAAACAGCCAGGGGAAATCAGGTCATCAGTCCCCTGGTTTCAGTCACCAGAAAGACCAACCACTTAATTAGAATGTTGAGACTTTGATATCAGCCTGACCTTCTGACTTCTGAAGAGGGAATCCAGGTTGGAGACTGTGTTCAGTTGTATGCACAATGACTAAATCAATCATGCCGTGTCGTGCTCTTTTACCTGCCCATAATCCTGCTGACTGGGCCAATTGTCAAGCTAGCGCTGGGTCTGGAGCTCTATTGGGAAAATAGAATAATTTGGTAAGGCCCCTCACCTCAGGGTCAGATAGGGGTGGTTCCGTAAACATTGTGTGTATGTGTGGGTGAAGTGAATGCACCCGCACAGTGCCACTTTGGCTGGTGTTTTTACTGCCTTGGGCGCCTGCCCTGCGTGGCCATGTTTTTCTAGACCTGTGGCTTCCAAGGACGGTTACCTAGCTTATAGACCTGCATGGAGGGGTCTGGTGACCCAGCCTGGCGTGAAGGGGTCTGTAGACCCAGCCTGGCATGTGAAGGGTTTGTGACCCAGTCTGTGAATGGGCTTGAGGGGTCTGGGAGCTCCAGACCCAGCCTTAGCTCAAACATCAGCCCAGTCAGTGCTGGATTACTGGCAGGTAAAAGAGCCTAAAAACTAGCATGGTCACCTAGCTTTACAATTGGCATCACAAACAGGATTAAGAGCTAGACAATTGGCACTGTGAGCAGGATATGTGACATCAGCCTTAGCCTTAGCCTCGCAGTAGCCAGACAAGCTCACAGACCCCTCAAGTCCATTCACAGACTGAGTCACAAACCCTTCACATGCCAGTCTGGGTCCCCAGATCCCTCACATGCCAGACTGGGTCACCAGACCTCTCACATACAGGTCTATGAGCTAGGTAACTGGCTAAAAGGTCCTTGGAGCCCATACATAGGTTCAAGAGCATGGCCATGCCCAGCGGATGCCCTAGGCAGATGCCAGCCAAGTCATGGTGCTGCACATGCACGCTAACTCCACCCACACTCAACTTGTTTACAAAGAATGCACTGCACCACCCCCAACCAGAGCCAAGTCAAGGGGGCCTGATTAAATTATTCTATTTTTCCAACATGTCGTCATAATGAAACCCCAGCAAAAGACTCTGGACACAGAAGGTCAGTGGAGCTTCCTGGTTGGTGAATCCATTGATGTGCTGGGAGTGTGATGCTCCCTGTTTCCATAAGGAGAGGGCAGGGAAGCTCTGTGTTCCCTCCCAGACCTCATCCTATGTGTACCCTTTATAATAAAATTATCATCTTAAGTATAGCATGCTCCTGAGTTCTGTGAGTCATATTAGCAAATTATTGAACCTGAGTGAATAATGGGAACCCCCCCATTTGTAGAGAGTAGGTCAGGAGGGAAGGTGGCCTAGGGTCCCTATCCTAGGTTGGCATCTGAAATAAGGGCAGTCTCAGGGTGGACTGAGCCCTTACCTTGCAGAGTCTGATGCTACCTCCAGGTGGTGACTGTCAGAAACGAATTTCAGGGCACCCAGTTGGTGTTAGCCCAGTTGGGGATTTTATACCAGAATATTTTAACATGTAAATTTACTTTCCTCCCTCTTTCTGATAGTAATAGATGTTTAGTTTAGAAAATTCAGATAAGAGAATATAAAAATCATCTGTAATTCCACTACCCAAATTGAACTACTTCAACATATATTCTTCCAGTCTTTTTTTCAGTGTATGCCTGTGCATGCTATTTTAAAACATGAGTGTGATGCCAATAATTATATGAAAAGATGTGCAACCTTACTAATAAACAGAGAAATGCAAATTAAAATAAAAAAATAATAAGATACTGCTTTATACTTTTCAGACTGGCAAAAAATTAAGAAGTCACATAACACAAAGTGTTGTCAAGAATGTGGGAAATTAGGGCCGGCCCGTGGCTCACTTGGGAGAGCCTGGTGCTCAAAACACCAAGTCAAGGGTTAAGATCCCCTTACTGGTCATCTTTAAAAAAAAAAAAAAAAGGGGGAAATTGGGCTGGCCAGTTAGCTCAGTTGGTTAGAGTATGGTACTGACAACACCAGGGTCCAGGGTTTGATCCCTGTACTGGCCAGCCACCCTCCCCACCCCCCAAAAAAAAGAATGTGAGAAATGAGTTCTTTTCTTTTTTTGGCACCTGGCCAGTACAGGGATCTGAACTATTGCCCTTGGTGTTATAACATTGAAAATGAGAACTTTCATCCACTGCCAGTGTATGGTAGATTGCAAAAAATAGCCGCATATTTCTCCCATTCCTGTATGCATGACCCTTTGCAATGTAACTTTCTCTCTCCTCCCAGAGTCTATTTCACCACCCCTTGAATCTCTTTGGCCATATGACTTGCTTTGGCCAAAGGGACATTTGCAAGCATGATGAAAGCAGAGGCTTGAAAAGCATCTATTCATACGGCTTGTCCTTTCTTGCTGCCTGGAACCTTTCTGCCTTGATGTGAGCAGGCTTGAGCTAGCCTCCCAAATGATGAGAGGCCAAGTGGAGAGAGGCTTCAGGTCGTCCAGCTGCCCAGCCATCACAGATGAGTAAGGCCATCCTGGAAAATTCAGCCCCAGCCAAGCTCATCAACCAGAAGATGAGAAGATTTTTTAGGCTGTCAATCTAAAAAAAACATGAGAAATAACAAATGTTTGCTTTTAAATCACTGTGGTAAGGAATGTGTCTGGCTACAACAAGGGCTGATGTCGTGAATCTTGCTCACAGCACCAATTGTCTAGCTCTTAATCCTGTTCATGACGCCAATTGTAAAGCTAGGGGACCACGCTAGTTGTTGTGGCTCTTTTACCTGCCAGTAATCCTGCACCAACTAGGCCGATTGCCGAGCTAGGGCTGGGTCTGGAGCTCTCAGACCCCTCAAGCCCATTCACAGACTGGGTCACAAACCCTTCACATGCCAGGCTGGGTCACCAGACCCCTTCATGCAGGTCTGTGAACTGCGCAGCTGGCCACGCGGTCCTTGGAAGCTGCAAGTCTGGAAAAAACATGGCCATGTAGGGTGGGCGCCTGAGGCAGTAAAACACCAGCCAGAGTGGTGCCACCTTGCAAGTGCACTTACTCCACCCATACAATATTTACTGAACTGCCCTGAACCGGCTCTGAGGCGAGGGGAGCCTGACCAAATTATTCCATTTTCCCAACAAATGGCTTATTCCATAGCAAAAACTNAGGGGAGCCTGACCAAATTATTCCATTTTCCCAACAAATGGCTTATTCCATAGCAAAAACTAACTGATATTCAATGGGAGTGTAAACTGAGAGAACCACTTGGGAAAGCACGGAGGCAATATCCAGTGTAATTAAAGATGCACGTCCTCAATGTCCCAGCAATTCAAATTTTAAATATACACCTTGAAGAAAATCTCATAGATATGCCCAAGGAGATATGTACAAGAATGTTGATGGCAGCCTTGGACATGTCACAGGAATAAAATTGGAAAAACTCAAATGCCTCATTGAAAGAAGAGAAATTTATATTATAGAGTATTCATATGATGAAATACTATTGCAATTAGAAGGAACAAGTTACAGCTACTTGATTCAAAATGAATAAAAATATGAAAATGAATGATCTTGAAAACAAAATGTTGAGTAAAATTTATTTTTGATAATTGTTATTTTTAGAGGATGAGGATGGTGGTAGGAGAAAAATGCTATTAGGGAGGGGCACAAAGACCACCCAGCTGTGCTGGCTGGTTAATCTCAGTTGGTTTAGGTGTGGCCTTAGAACACCAAGGTCAAGGGTTCAGTTCCCCATACTGGCCAGCTGCCAAAAAAAAATAAAAAATAAAAAAAAGACCCAGCTGGATCTATGATGTTTTATTTCTTTACAAAAATAATCAGAAACAAGTATGTCAAATAATAACATTTTGAAAATCGGTGTGGTCAGTATTTATATTATTTTCTTCATTCATTTTGTGTATTTGAAATAGCTCATAAATCAAGCAAAATCTTTACATGTATTTAATTCATCTACTAAAATAGCAATTGCAATGAGTATTGGTATTCTAGCTTAAGGAGTTAACATTTCTTAAATTAAGCATTTAATGTTTATTATCTAGGAGATTTATTACAGTTTTTCATATGAACAAACTATGCTGTAATGAACATCTTTGTTTACAATACTGATATTTCCATATGATTCATTCTCAGAAGTAATACTGGTGAGTCAAAGCGTGTTCACTTTTTAAGGTCATTAATACTTATTTTCAACTTGTTTTTCAGACAGTAATACCAATTTATACTACCACGCCTTTACCAACACTGAAAAACATAACTTATTTTCTCTGCCAATTTACAAGTTAATAGTTGCTGTTTTAGACTACATTCCTTTGATTATGGTAATGGTATATTAGTTTGTTAGGGCTGCTATAGCAAATTACTGTGGATTAAGTGGATTAAACAACAGAAATTTATTTTCTCACAATTCTGGAGGCTAGAAGTCTGACATCAAGCTGGTGACAGTGTTGGCATCTTCTGTGGCCTGTTTCCTTGGCTTGTAGATGGCTGTGTTCTCCCTGCGTCTTCACGTGGTCGTCCCTCTCTGTATGACTCTATCCAAATTTCTTGGTCATATTAGGATACCGATCATAATGAATTACGGTCCACCCTAAT
>NW_007731044.1:3073-7824 GCF_000696425.1 Galeopterus variegatus | reverse complement strand
CTATCCAAATTTCTTGGTCATATTAGGATACCGATCATAATGAATTACGGTCCACCCTAATCTCATTTTAACTTAATTACCTCTTTAAAGGTCCTATCTTCAAATACAGTCACATTCTGAGGGACCAGGGATCAGAACTTTAACATATAAATTTGGGGATGACACAATTCAATTCTATTTTTTTGTTGTTGTTGTTTTCTTGGCAGGTGACCCATACAGGGATCGAACCCTGGACTTTACCAGCACCGTATTCTAATCAACTGAGCTAACCGGCCAGCCCTGGGGATGACACGATTCAGCCCATAACAGTGAACATTTATTCATAAATGTATTATCCAATTTAATTTTTCTGTTGTAAGTTTTTATATTTGTGTCTTTTACCCTTTTATTGGGACTTTTGCTTATTGATTTATAAATATTTATTATGTATTAGACTACTTGTCATAAAAGTTGCATGTATGTTTCCTCAGTTTATGATTTACTATTTAACTTACATAAGGTAAAGTTCAGTATTTTGCTTCCATGCGGAAATTTTATGTAATTAAATAGAACAATCTTTTCCTTTATAGTTTTCTGCATTGGGTTTCTCAAAACCTTCATAACTGCCTATCTAATACACACTAAAAATGTTTTACCTGTATCTACAACATAGTACTTTTAGTTTGTTTTTCACATGTAAACTCTTAACACTGGTTTTTACATTTTAGTATTTAATTAATTAAACCAGATGGAATTCATGTAGTGTGCATTATAAAATCTTTTTTCATAAACATTTAGCTAGTTGCCTAAGCTTGGTGGCCCGTATTTTGAATAAACAAAAAGTATTTTAAAAATTAAAATAGTAGGGGCCGGCCCGTGGCTCACTCGGGAGAGTGTGGTGCTGATAACACCAAGGCCATGGGTTCGGATCCTATATAGGGATGACTGGTTAGTTCACTGGCTGAGCGTGGTGCTGACAACACCAAGCCAAGGGTTGAGATCCCCTTACCAGTCATCTTTATTTAAATATATATATATATTAAAGTAGTACTGCTCCTTATTAGCCCTTTGGTGATGTTTTTCATGTGAACTTTTGCAATCGCTCATCGTCCTTTTTATTGGAAGTCCTGGAAAAGTACATTTCACTGTTGATTTTAGTTATGGGTTGGCTGATTTCATTTTTACTGTTGTCTGAGGTCGGGTAAATGAATCATCTTTGCCTTAACACCAATATGCAACTTTTGACCTTTTCATTTTGAATAGGGCACAAATAGAGATTTAGCCACCCACCCTCCAACTCTGTATGACTCAGAAAGTCTTCATTTTACAAGTCTGTCTAGCTTTCTTTTCTTTTTTTGAGATGAGAAGAGAGTTTATTTAGTATGTCTGTTGGACTGTCTCAACATCTAGCCTTACCTGAAGGCTACCAATTCCCATCTGCTGCTTGGCCAATTACCTATTTATTGCCTCTCAGTTCCAAATTCATTCGTTACCTATTGTGCAAAAATGGACCTGGGTTGTTTAAATAATTTTCCTTTGCCAGTTGGTGTAATGTTAAGCTTTGTCAAGAGTGGGCACTGCAGAGACACTGCAGAAGGAGCACCATTTCCCCGCTAGTTCCAGTGTACACCTTAGGCAGACTCTCCTGCTGCACAAACCGCTTCCCCAGCGTCCAGGGCCTGTGGTACCAGGTTCTGTTTAGCTTTTGAAAAATGCAAGAACTTTTTAAGTACTGAAGTACTAGATACTTTTCATAACATTAAACAGGATATTATAGTCTCGTGTTTGCCTGTCAGTGATGATGGATATTCATTTCTCTAGGAAGGTAACGCAGCCAATTCTTCCCCCACCCTTGGTGGCTCCTTAGAAACCATCAACACTGTTGACAGTGTTGGCATCTTCCATGGCCTGTCAGAAAATGTTTACACAGTCCACTGCTACCATCTTTGATTCAAAGGAAAACCACTCTAAACAATCTCTACCACCTAGAGCTGGATGCAAGGTAAAAAGTAAAACATCAGAAGTGAAATACGATAAATTTCACTGTGAACCAAACCTGTCAGGTTCAAAGAAAAGCAAGCTTTTGATCTACTAACAAATTATTTCAGGTTGTATTTTAAAATAAAACAAAAAAGTATTCTGTCTCAATAAACTTGGTGCCATTCCACATTAGAAATTTTAATGATAGTATCATACTGACTCACTTCTATAGATTTCACTAATCTTATGGCTTGTTATTCTTAGAGAAGTTGTTGAACACCCATCTCATGGAAGCATGAAAAAAAATGAGTAACTGGGCCGGCCTGTGGCTCACTCGGGAGAGTGCGATGCTGATGGCACCGGGGCCCCGGGTTCGGATCCTATATAGAGATGGCCGGTTTGCTCACTGGCTGAGTGTGGTGATGACAACACCAGGTCAAGGGTTAAGATCCCCTTACCGGTCATCTTTAAAAAAAAAAAAAAAATCAGTAACACTATCTGTTCCTTTCTTGTTGCAGATCTGCAAGGAACGTGCCATTTGCTGCACAAATTAAGTGATTCTTTTATTCATTAACACCTTGCTGAAACTGGTAACTGAGTTTTCTAACTGAGTTAGAACCTTTGTCTTAATTCATTTGTGCTGTTATAACAGAATACTGGAGCCTGGGTAGTTTAGAATGAACAGAGATTTATTAGCTCACAATTCTAGAGGCTGGGAAGTCCAAGATCAAGGGCCTGACCTCTGGTGAAGGCCTTCTTGGTGTTATCTTATTGGTAAAGGGCAGAGAGAGGGTGAGAGAGCAAGAGTTTGAACGCACAACCTCAAGCCCTTTTATAATTGGCATTAATACGTCCACCCTCATGACCTAAACACTTTGCATTAGGCCCCACCTCCCGACACTTCTGCACTGGGGATTAAGTTTTTAACACAAGAACTTTGGGGGTGACATTCGAACCATTGCAATCTCCAAGGAGGAAAACATGGTGGTAGAGACAAGGGTGGTGATGGTGGTAATTGTGGTGGTGCTAGTGATGATGGTGGTGGTGTCATTTTTTTTTTTTTTTAAAGATGACCGGTAAGGGGATCTTAACCCTTGACTTGGTGCTGTCAGCACCACGCTCTCCCAAGTGAGCCATAGGCCAACCCTCAAAGTTTGATATTGACTAGTAAAGGTCTCACATCACCAAAGAACACCTATAACACCTAGTAGGAATGGAAGTCCCCTGGGCTACTCAGCCATGTCCCCCAGCACCTACAACCAGCCCAGCAGTGACCAAGACACTGCCGGAAGCCCCCTGCTCTCCACTGCAGGAATGAGGGGGGTGCCACAGGCCTCGACCCCACCCCTCCTCCTTCCTGTTTCTCCCACCCTATTTTCTTTCCAATTCCCCTTTCCCACTCCCCCAACTCCTCTGCAACATCATAGAATATAAAAAAATAATATTAATAAAACTAAAAAAATATTCACGCAAATGAAAATAGAAAAACTGTCAATATCTGATTCCTGTCCCCTATTTTTCCACTTGCAATCATATACTTAGGTACTTTTTTTTGGTCAAAAATAAATAATGAACTTTTATTATCCTCAGCAACAGGGAAGAGTCAAGCCTGAGGTCTGTAGGAACCAAGTCGCCCCCCTGTGGAGGGCAGAAGCTGTGGCAGCGCCTGCAAGAGCTTCCTCAGAGATGCCCTCAGTCCTGCCACCCTGCAGGAGGCATTGCAAAGGAACCTCAAACTCAAGTGACCGGCAGGGAGAAGGACGCTGAATACACTTTCCTGCCTGAAATCAGCCGCTGTCCGGAGCTGGCACCTGGGAGGGGACAACCCACTGTCCTGCGGGTGGGAAGTCACAGCTGTGACGCCAAACATCCTCCTCTTGGTGTCTCTGTCCTGTTCCTCTCGGATTGCATCTCCCTCTGGGCTTTGGCCAGTGTTTGATTTCTGAGAAGACAATGTTGAACATGTCAAGTCCTTGTCACTCTGAGTCGGAGCTCTCATTTGACTTGGAAGGCTTGTGCTTCCGTTTTTTCTTTTTCTTTTCTTTCCTCTTGTGCTTCTCTTTGCATTTCGAGGACCTGGAGCTGCTCCCGTCTTCATGTGAGGTGGAATCCTCCGGTAACTGTCTTAACTGCTGTGTCCTTCTCTCCTTTTCATGTCTTTTAAGCCTCTCGTGTGATGCCTTACATGGGATTTTCATGTGCTTCTCTGAGCTGCTCTCACTTCTGATTGCCTTTGACACAGAAAGGGCATTCCTTGTCCCCTGTTTGGTGACCACACCGTTTGCAACGCCAACCTGTAAAACAGGGAAATTGTCCTGTTTAAAGAGGTTTATTATTAGAAGCAGCAAAGGTCCTGATGGGGAGACTGCATAAGTGACTTCTTTCCCAGGGGCATCCAAAGTCCTTCAATTGGCGCGTGAGCCGGAGGTCCCCAGGCCTTTCCCTTGCCTGGTACATCTGGTATACCTTCTTCTGGCTCAGTCTCATCTTTCGTCGCCCGGTTTCCTTGTGGGCTGCGGGTTCCAGCGTCATCCCCGATGGCCCTCTCAAGGCCATTGCTGAGCCCAGGAGGTTCCTCTACAAGGTCTCCAGGCGTTTGAGCTGCTGCAGCTGCTGCTTGGGCGGCCCCCGCGCCCGCGTCGCCGCTCCCCGGCCGCGACGACCTCGCGGCTTTGTGGGGCGGCTGGGACGGCACTTCTTCTGCGCGGCAGGGGTCCCGTGTGCCAGCCTCCCGGTGGCGGGTCCGCCAAGCCCGCGCTGAGAGCCCCCAGCCCCGCCACTGAGGCCCGCGG
>NW_007731044.1:0-2331 GCF_000696425.1 Galeopterus variegatus | reverse complement strand
CTGGTGGCTGCAGGGAGCCTGGGCGGTGGCCCGAGGGCGCCAGGCACGGCCACTTTTTGACCCCAGGAGAGCAAAAGACTGAACATTTAGAATTACCCACAACAGAAAAAGCAAAGGTGTTTTTCATGTTTGTTTTTAGAATAAAATGTTTTTCATCCTAGTGGATTCTTAAGTGCGTTCTCCTCCTATGCTGCATGCTGGCTGGGTGTCTTTTGGCATAATTGTGACACGTTTGGCACGGATGACACGCAGGTTGGTGTCTTCAAAAAGTCCAGCCTCACTTGCTTCCTGCAGTAGACCTCACTGCTTCTCATAGCTGAGCTCTGGAAACACAGATCTGTTTGGAAGTCCTGAGCAATTTCTCCTACTGGAAGAGAAGTCTGCAAATCGAAATTCCGTGGACTTTTGATAATATCTAATTTCACCGAGTGCCACAGTACCAGGCCCCTAAGGAGGAGGCTTTTTCACCCCTCCAGTAGAGAGCGCAAAGTCTTGCAAAAGGCTTTTGTAGCCAGTTGCTTCCTGGGTGCTTCGCACCAGCCGATTTTCAGGCAGTCAGCTGTGGCCGGGCTGTGGTACAGAGACCCCTTCTCCTTTGGCTGGAGCTCGGTGGGCTGGAGCGGGTGCTGGTGTTAGACAGCAACAGCTGTGTGGCAGCAGCTCCATTCGTTTTTTAATGTATTTTTAGGCAGTAAATTTTATGTTAGGACTCAGTTGCATAAGTCATGGCATAGCAATCTGATCTGTACCACTGCTCCAGATGGAAACAATTGCTTTACATTTTAAGCTATTTATTTTTCATTTCTTTCCTTCAACAAATATTTACTTAGTAACCACCCCGTGCTAGACATGGTGTTAAATCTGGTGACACAGTGGTGAAGATGGATAAAGTCTTCTCATGGAGTTTATATTCTGGAAGTGAAACAGAGTAAGCTGAGGCCTGTGAACCAAACTGACTCCATTTTCCCTGCAGAGGACACATTGTTACTTTTCCACTCCTCAGTCATGAGACCCCTCAAGGCAAATGATTACACCATGGGCTGGCCTGACAAAATAGACTGAGATAAGAGAGGAAACAGATATTTACTGAGTTACCCCCCCCCCCTTGTTTACTATAATTGTAAAAGTTACAGATTAACCTTAAGACCCCTTTAGGAATTACCCCCTGTGCACAAAGCATCAAGGTGACTGCTACAGTGACCCTTCTGGGGTGACAATGATGAACACCACTGCCATTTTGGACCTACTGAGCATGCACCCATGACGCAACCAGGAAAAACAGAAGGGACCACCTCCAGTGACGCTGGCCTGTACCCCTTAACCCCTTTCCCTATAAAAGGCCCTGAACAGCTCCCCTCAGGAGACTAGCTTTACTGCCTACCCCCCTTATGCGTAAGTCTGTCTCCTCTTTTTTTTTTTTTTAAAAGATGACCAGTAAGGGGACCTTAACCCTTGGCTTGGTGGTGTCAGCACCACGCTCACCCAGTGAGCCAACCGGCCATCCCTATATGGGATCCGAACCCACGGCCTTGGTGTTATCAGCATTGCACTCTTCCAAGTGAGCCACAGGCCGACCCTGTCTCCTCTTTTAATAAAGCGTTGCTTGCTTTACTATTTGGGTACATTGTTCTTTTCTATGACTTTGGAATCCGAGAGCCTAATTCAATCACTGGCAAAAATTGGAAAGCTTTGGGCACCGGAGAGGACCCCAGCTGCAAGAGGCAAGTGGCCACTGGGACTATTTTGCTCCCATGTCTCTGCTGCTGGTAGATCTCCAATGTTTTATTCTCTTTACCTTTCTCTGATTTTCCCAGCCTTCTTCTGTTTGGTTGGATTGTATCCACTTCTGTATAGATGCACCCTGGAGGGCTCTCAGCTATGCTTTATTTTTCTGATTTAAATCTAGTTGATACTGTAAGGCTCCATAGAAGACCCCAAAGGAGGCACTCCCTAAAACATGGCGCTTTTCTCTTCCAGGTCCTAACAATCTCACTGGTGCCAAGGTGCAGCATATCAGAAATCATTACCCGCCCCCAGCCAATCAACTACCACCCCGTGTACTAACCACACTCTCCCGGAACCCGGCTCTATATAAATGTATGCTTCTCCCCCGAATAAAGCGGAACTTCTCTGGTGAACTGTCAGCTCGGATCCTGTCGTCCTTTCATTGGTGCCGAAACCCGGGAGGAGCTCACCCCTTACCCGAGGGGACTCCTTCTCGGCCCTCCTTCACTCTCTCGGCGGTTCCCGCTGCTGGCGCTTCGCCCTCGTCTGTTTTCTCTGGCACTGGCTCTCCGCACCCACCACCGGCTCACCTAAACGTAAGTCTCT
>NW_007731043.1:124500-172211 GCF_000696425.1 Galeopterus variegatus | reverse complement strand
CCACAGACCAGAGAAAAAGTTCTGATATTAACCAGTAAATGTCAAACAACACAAAAGAACACCTATAAAACTTGGAAGAGGTAGCCATCTCCTCAAATGCCCAAGGATCAATGTAAGGAAACAGAGATTGAGAGAGAATAGTGAACTATGACACCACCAAAGGAAACAAACAGAGCACCAGCAATGGACCCAAAAGAACAGTGAATTTATGAAATGTCTGACAGAGAATTCAGAATAACCCTTTTAAGGATGTTGAGCGCATCACAAGAAAATGCAGATAGAAAATTAAATGGTATTTGGAAAAGAATTCAAGAGCAGAACAAGAAAGTTAACAAAACAATAGAATCAATTAAAAAAATAGAAATTCAAGAAATAAAGAATACGTAATCTGAACTGAAAAGCTCTATAGAAAGCTTCAACAGCAGACTTAATCAAACAGAAAGAATCAGTGAGCTTGAAGACAGAACACACAAAATTATCCAATCAGAAGAGCAAAAAGAAAAAAAAAGAATAAGAAAAAATAAAACAAATGCAGCAAATTATGGGACTCCTTCAAGCAAAATAACCTCCACATAATTGGTATACCTGAGGGAAACAAAAAAGGAAGAGACCGAGAAAGCAAATTTAAGGAAATAATGACTAAAAATTTCCCAAGTGTGGAGAGAGTTGACAACATCTAGGTACAGGAAGCTCAGAGGTCACCAACCAAATTCAATCCAAAGAAGAATACCCCCAAAGCACATCATAATCAAATTACTAAAAACCAAAGACAAAGGAAGACTATTGAAAGCAGCAAGAGAAAAGAAACACATAACATTCAATGGAATCCCAAAATAGCTAAAGAAGAAATCAAGAAAGTAATTCCATTTACAATGGCTACCAAAAAAAATGAAATACCTAGGAGTAAATTTAACCAAGGAGGTGAAAGATGTCTACAATGAAAACTATAAAACATTGGTGAGAGAAATTGAAGAAGAGACAAATAAATGGGAAGATATGCCATATTCATGGGTTGATGAATTAACATCATCAAAATGTCCATAATACCCAAAGCAGTCTATAGACTAAATGTAATCCCTATCAAAATAACAGTGACATTCTTCTCAGAAATAGAAAGAATGATCTTAAATTTTGTATGGAATCACAAAAGACCCCATACAGTGAAAGCAATCTTGAACAAAAAGAACAAAGTTGGAGGCATCATACTTCCTGATTTCAAAATACATGTAAAGCTATAGTAACCAAAACAGCATGGTACTGGCATAAAATCAGACAAATTGACCAATGGAACAGAATTAGAGAGCCCCGAAATAAACCCATGCACTTATAGACAACTGATTTTTGACCAAGATGCCTAAAGTATATACTGGGGGAAGGATAGTCTCTTAAACAAATGATTCTGGGAAAACTGGACATCCTCATGCAGAAGACTGAAACAAGACCTCTATCTCTTACCATACATAAAAATGAACTCAAAATGGATTAAAGACCTAAATTTAAGACCCAAAACTATGAAACTACTAGAAGAAAACACAAGGGAAATGTACATAAAAATGAACTCAAAATGGATTAAAGACCTAAATTTAAGACCCAAAACTATGAAACTACTAGAAGAAAACACAAGGGAAATGCTACACAAAGTGGGAGTGGTCAGCATTTTTTTGGATAAGACTACAAGGGCGCAGACAACTAAAGCAAAAATAGACAAATTGGACATCAAACTAAAAAGGTTCTGCACAGCAAAGGACAAAATAAACAAAGTGAAGAGACAACCTACAGAATGGGAGAAAATGTTTGCACACTACACATCAGACAAGGGGGTAATATCCAGAATATACAAGGAACTCAAATCAACAGCAAACCCCCCCCCCCACACACACACAAAAAAAACTCAATTAAAATTGGGCAAAGGACCCGAACTGACATTTCTCAAAACAAAACATACAAATGGCCAACCAACAGGCATACAAGAAAATGCTCAACATCATTAATCATCAAGGAAATGCAAATTAAAACAACAATGAAATAACACCTTACCCCAGTTAGAATGGCTATTTCAAAAAGACAGACAATAACAAATGCTGGTGAAGATGTGGAGAAAAAGGAACTCTCCTACATTGTTGGTGGGAGTGTAAATTGATGCAGCCATTGTGGAAAACAGTATGGAGTTTCCTCAGAGAACTAAAAATAGATCTCTGCTAGGATCCAGCTATCCCACTACTGGGTATATAAACAAAGGAAATGAAATCAATATATTGAAAAGACACCTGTACTCCCATGTTCATTATAGTACAATTCTCAATAGTCAAGAAATGGAATCAACCTAAATATCCACGAATG
Source organism: Galeopterus variegatus (assembly GCF_000696425.1). NCBI lineage: Eukaryota > Metazoa > Chordata > Mammalia > Dermoptera > Cynocephalidae > Galeopterus > Galeopterus variegatus. Next base: position 169,871 of record NW_007731043.1, on the reverse strand, counting down.
AATGAATGGATAAAAAACAACAACTGTGGAGTACATTCACAATGGAATATTGTTCAGCTATAAAAAGAAATGATATCCTATCATTTGCAGCAACATGGATGGAACCGGAAACCATGATGTTAAGTGAAGTAAGCCAGGCACAGAAAGACAAATACTGCATGTGCATGATCTCACTCATATGTGGAACCTAAAAAATAAAAAAGTGGTTCTTACGGAAGTAAGAGTAGAACAATAACGGGGGTGGGGGGCACAGGCGGCAGGCGGGGAGAAGGGAGAAGTGGTGGACTAATGGGTACAACACTCTGCTGTCTACCTTAAGTGAATCATTATGCAGTATATGCATGTATTGAAACAACACACTGTACCCTACAAATATGTACAAGTAAATGTTAAAATAAAAAATTAAAAATATAAAATGCTTTGGAGGTCTTGGAAGCCATGTGGAAAAAGAAGATCAATATATCAAGAATAAGTTAGAAAAAATGTCACCATCCCCACTGTTCTGTTGAACTCTTTGGTTAAGTAGAGAAATAGAGGGAATAGACAGAAGTCACCCTGAAAACTATGGGTACATTTGTCTTAAATTTTGGCAGCCTGAAAGGGCTACTTAAGGAGATTTTTTTTTCCATTTTGCCTTTTAGATTCATGGTGTCTGTGATGATCTGGGCCTGTGGAAGTGAGCTGTTTCTAAGAATTTCCTTGAAGCTTGCCAAATGCCACCAGTCTTCAAGGCAGTCCAGCCCTTCTTCCCAGGAAGTCTCCTCTCAGAACCAGCCCTCACTCCTCTCTCCCTTCTCTGAGCATCCACATCCCCTCATCACTGCCCAGCTTAGCACTAACGTGTTGTCTTTCTCATGTGGCTTCTTCTTTTCCAGGTTTAGTCTCTCCAGGGTTATAACTCAAGAATAGGAACCATGTCACAGTTCTCTATCCCCTATAATTAATTATTAATTAATTAGGTGGATAGATAGAGCTCTGGAAACATAAAAGACAGTTAAACCAAAAATAATGGTTTCTATTCTATTCTGGAAAACAGTAACTCTCCCACATGATGTTAGCCTATGGATGTTCCAAGTCACAAAAGCCATACACATGCACAGATACCTACTTTCTCTCGGTCACTTTACCACATTCACTGGTTCTGATGCCCTCTAGTTCTGTCCCTGGTGACTTAGGAAGACTGGAGGGAGGTAAAAACAACCCAGAAACTTGGCCAGCTGGTGTAGACAGACAGCCTGGAGGCTCTCTTGAGGGTGGGGGTCTAGGATGGGCAAGAGTGTGACCAGGGCTAAGCTAATTGCCTCTCTATACCAATAGCTTGTTTTAGATGTTATCTTTTCAGACTATCTTTTCACTTTCTTGGTAGTGTCCCTTGATGCAGTAGGTCCAATGTCTTACTTTTTTCAGATTTCCACAAGGCTAAGCACCCAAATATCCTGCTCTGTCTCTACCAACCCTGAGATTCTTTGGCTCTTACAGGAGTTCTAGTATATTCTAATGGATTGATCAATTGATTGATAGGTGGCAGGCTGATTTCTTCGGCCTGGCTATAAGATCTCAGTATTTAACTGACTGTAAAGGGCTTTGTAACACTTGATTCACCTACCAAATGGTTTTCCACAGCAGCTGCACCATTTTATATTCTGACCAGCAATTTATGAGTGTTCTAATTTTTTGACATACTCACCAACACTTATTTTCTGTTTTTTTTTTTTAAAGAAAATTATTATAACCATCCTGTAGTGGTATCCCATTGTGGTTTTGATTTGAATTCCCCTAATGAGTAATGATGTTGAGTATTTTTTCTTTTGCGTGTTGACCATTTAAAAATGTTTTTTGGAAACCGTATATTTAAGTCCTTTGCCCATTTTTTAATTGTTTGTCTTTTTGTTGTTGAGTTGTACAAGTTCTTTAAATATTCTGGATACTAGAACCTTATCAGATATGTGGTTTGTAAATATTTTCTCCCATTCTATGAGCTGCCTTTTCACTTTCTTGTTAGTGTCCCTTGATATATAAAAGTTCTTAATTTTGATGAAGTATAATTTTTTTCCCATTTTTTGTGTGTGCTTTGGTGTCATATTTAAGAAATTATTGCCTAATAAAAGGTCAAAAGATGTATGCCTATGTTTTCTTTCAAGAGTTTTATAGTTTGAACTCTTTCATTTAGGTCTTTGATGCATTTTGAGTTAATTTTGATATATGGTATGAGATAGGCATCCAGCTTCATTCTTTTGTATGTGGATATCCACTAGTTCTAGCACCATTTACTGAAAAGACTATTCTTTCTCCATTGAATGGTCTTAGCACTTTGGTCAAGAATCAGTTGAACATAGACACATGGGTTTATTTCTAGGCTCCCAGTTCTATTTCATTCATCTATATGTCTGTTCTTATGTCTGTACCTTATTGTCTTGATCACTGTTGTTTTGTGGTAAGTTTTGAAATTGGGAAGTGTAAATACTCTGACTTTTTGTTCTTTCTCAAGACTGTTTTGGCTATTCTGGGTCCCTTGCAATCCCATATGGATTTTAGAATCAGCTTATCAATTTCTACAAAGAAGTCAACTGGGACAGAACATTATTTTTGCTTATATAAATTTGGAAAAGGAACAAACACTCTGGGAGAGCAGCTCTTCTATAGTGGAAAGAAATTCCAGAGATATGCAGGATAGCACTTATTAGTATCTCTGCATAATAGAATCATTGATAATTGAGTCTCAATAAAAATTCATATTGGAGTCCAAAATAAAGATGGCCATATTGTGGTGATGAGTTTGAGGGACACTAAGGAAACATTAATTTCTCACATTTACATTTGTACAATAATTTAAAGGGAAAAGACTGTGTGTTCACAGTCTTTTCCCATAGTTTTATCACAATTATCCATGGTTTTACTAAGATGGGAATTTATTATTACTTGTAGTTTTCAATAAGGTAATTTAGTCACAGAGAGGATAGGAAGTGACTTGCTCAAAAAAATAAACCAATTGAAATTGAGGGCTTAACAACTACAACTCCTTGAAGTTGATACAACAAGCAAACAGAAAGGATACTGTTGGGTGGGAAGGGGGAGAGGGAGGAGGGAGGGGGGTTTCAGTAATGGGCCACAATAATCAACCTCATTGTATATCGACAAAATAAAATTTAAAAAAAAAATGAAATTGAGGGGCTTTCTGGGATGGAAGACATTCAGTGCTAAAAAGGGCCCTGGAAAACTAGGCTAAGTTGGTCACTCTACCAGTAAGTGGCAGGGGCAGGATAAGAAGTCAGGCTATTTAACTCTTAGGTTAACACTTTTCCTACCAGATGACCTAACCAAGCACGTTTGACCTTCTCTACTTTTGACATTCTGTTTCAAGTTCCTGTCTTGAAGGAAATGCACCTTTTCTTGACTAATCTTGCCTGGGACTTCAGCTACTCTAATCCCTCCAGCAATCCCTTGACTCTGGTGTTCCAGACATAACAGGTTTGTATCTGTGGATTTTTTTCTAGCCTAAATTTTATTTCAGTTCTTTAATCTCTTGGCCACACCACATAATTTGTTGCCATCAGAAAGCATAAACACATGCTTCACCTGATTAAAAAACAGGAAGCAACTCTTTGGTGAGGAGCATGTCCTGTGAATCCGAATCAACAATCTGTCTCTGACCCTTGTAAACAACTAGTTCATAATGACTGCTGGAAAATATGAGGCCACACAAGCTGAAACATATTGTTCTAGTTTCTAGATCAGCATGTTTATAGAATGTAGTGAAAAAAATCACCAATACAGTCAGAATACATTGTGCCTATATTGTGCTCCCATGATCTGTTAATTTTTTTTTCACTAGAAAAGAATGATCTAGGTAGATTTTTTTTTCTTTACCGAACAAGGTGATTTTTATTTAAAAATTAGGAATCACCTTGATGCTACCAAGTTGCATTTTAAAGTCTATGTTCCTGTGATTTCTTGTGCCCTAAAACAATATTGATGTTCTTACATAAGAAAAACAGACATATTACTGTTCACACTTTTCTTTAATGTTTGAGGGTCAGGCCTTGCTATCCTTACTGTGAATATTAGTCCCGAATTGGAAAAAACTGACTTTTATAAACAGGAATTGATGGACAGTGATCACTGAACCTTTCACAGGTTGAAGCAAGACTCACATAAGGAATTGTGTGGCAGGAGCGGACCACGTCGCTGAGGCCCATCCACTGCTGGTAGTCGTAGTCCCGAATTGGAAAAAACTGACTTTTATAAACAGGAATTGATGGACAGTGATCACTGAAGCTTTCACAGTAGTTAGGTTGAAGCAAGACTCACATAAGGAATTGTGTGGCAGGAGCGGACCACGTCGCTGAGGCCCATCCACTGCTGGTAGTCGGGGTACTCGCCACGCCGCAGGAAGTACTGGTGGCCCTGGTAGTTGGGGCGCTCGTAGAGCATCCAGCAGCCACTGTCCACCCGGATGGAGTTGCAACGGCTGAAGTAGGGCTGCAGGTTGGGGCAGTCGCTGCTGCACTCATAGCAGCGGCCCTTGAATCCCCGGTCCTCGTAGAAGGTGATCTGCGGTGGAAAATAAGGTGACAGCAGACAGTCAGCTGGAAGGTACATCCCCACACACAGCAGACACTCGGTAGACATGATATGGCACTTGATTGGCTCACCTTCCCCATGGTTGTTGACAGCGATGGTCAGCGTCCAGAGTGATGGGGACAAGTGTGGCAGCTGGTATATATAGCAGGACGGCTGCTGTGTTGGCAAGAACAACACAAAAGGGACCTGGGGTAGTGCGTAAAGGGATTTCTGTGTTCTCTTTTTTTTTTCCATTTGAGATCATGGGGCAGGGGGCTCTCATTCTCTCTGGCATTTTCGAGTTGTCCTCACTAGCTCCAGTGAAAGGCATTGAAGTCAGCAGAGCCATTATGACCTTGGAGACAAAGGGCGCACTTCTCATCCTATGCAGCTCGCTGGAAATACATTACATGCCCAGCATTTTGCAATGTTTGCCTATGGAAACTGCTGAGATGGAGGTTGGTGGTTCCATCGGAGGTAACTCATGAGAATTATATGAGTTCCAGAAAAACTCGAAGTGCAAAGGGGCAACAAAATATCCCAAATAAAAAATTTTCCAATTGAAAGATAATTACATTTCTTAAATTACTTCATCAGTGTGATATGGATTTGATAAAAAAGATTTTGCATATGTTTATGTAGGGAAAAAAAGATTAGAACTGTGTATATACATCAACATGTCAATCATGGTTATCAATGAATGGCAAGATTATAGGTCCTAATTTTATGTTTTAATTTTTTTGTTTTTCTGCTTTCTATTCCCTTAGTTTCCTGTTATAAATATATGTTACATTAATGAGATGAAAAATAATAAAATCAATTTTTAAATGTATGACTTTGAGTTGCTGGTAAAAGTGGTAAATTTTGGAAATAGGTATATTTTGTCTTGAGATTAAACACATCTTTAGCTGAAAATAAAGAGATTTCTCGAGAGTCTGTGAGACATTCAAAGAGCAGGAAAATACACAGGATCCTTCCATTCCCCTGCCCCTGCCACCTATCTTTTAGGGCTGCTTTTTGTTTTTAAAACTAGCACAATTTGCCTGTGTTTTCTCTCCCCAAAGTGTCACTGTTTCATTGAACCCCAGTGACTGCCTGAAGAGCATTAACCATCGCTGCCAACCTATTGATTTAGAAGTACTCCTCAGATATGCAGGGGTAGAGGAAAATTCCAAACCCCAGATCATCTTTCGTCATCTCATATGTACGTAGAAAAATGAAATTGAATACTTTTGTGCTTCAGACCCATGGAGGGACTCTAAAAGTGTCTCCAACCACAGCCAGAAGTATGTTCACAATGCCATTTGTGAAAATCCTCAGGCAGCACATAAAGCAAATATAGAGATGGTGAAAGGAGAGACAGTAATAGCCACAAAGAAAAAAAATTTCCCCAAAACTAGCAGAGCTAGACAAAAGAAAACTGGGCAAAGTTTTATGATGCTGGACATCTGGCAGTGTATGCAGGGACCTCAGGTCACTGATACCCTCCTTTGTCTAATGCTGAAGGTCTACTGGTAAATCTGTCATAACCGTAATTAAACTCAGTGTGAAAAGTCTGCATTGGTATCCCCAGCCACAAGCCCACATGGGAACACACCACTATTTTCAGCAGAAGTCAACAAACCCAATGCGTGTTTTTGCACATGCCAATGAAAACTGTTCTGCAGAAAGATGATTCACCAAAACCTTAAGAAAGGTATAATCTGTACCGACATTCATTTTATCAAATTGCTATTACATACATTGACAGGCTAAGCCACGCACCTAACCAGCATTTTTGGAAAGGTACCAAAAACCTATAACATTTTCTTTTCCTAGTAGTCCCTATATTCTGCTGAGAGCAAGCCTGCACGCATTTTTCTTTTAATGCTTTATTGAAATGATTTGAATTTTTTCCCATATGTGAACATAGTAAAGGCAATCAATGACATATCAATTTTATTTTGGATTAAAACTTTGGAAAACTGACTCCTACTCCACCACCGTGCAATATTCAATGCTACACATTTGTAAAATATGCTACAAAGCCAGCTAGCTCTGACACAGAAACACTATATACTCTCTGAATTTTCCAAAAGTATTCCAGTCACAATGAAGTGACATAAGATGCACACGTTTTTTTCTTATCAAAATGTAGCTGTGCAATGTGCTTCTAAGAGAAGAAAACTCAACATCAAAAATAACATTTCAATGGAGTTGGCATCAAAAGCTAACTGTAAAGAAAAATGTGCTGGCAAGAGCTGCAGTTTTAAGATGATATTTCTTGTCTGCTCCCAGAAACTTATGAAGTTCCATGGTTCAATTCCAAGTTTCTAAGTGACCTGCAGAATAAAAAGATGATTTGGGTATCAAGACATCAATTTAACATAGACACAGACATTAGCTTTCAGTCTATAGGAAGTTAAGGTCACATGTCAGATACTAACTTGCTAAAATGGATTAGATGAATGTAGGTACAAAAAAATTTCCATGGAACTATTCTGATAGATTTGGAAATCCAGTTATATTTCTCAGCTAAATGCAATATGTGATCCCACACTGGATCCTGTACACAAGGAAAAAATGCTTTAAAAGGACATTATTGGGTCAGTTGACAAAATTGGTATGTAGATGGGAGATTGAAGTACCAATGTTATATTCCGAAGTTGGTAACTGTACTGTGGTTATTTAAGAGAATGACTTTGTTCTTAGGAAATACATACTGAAGTACAGAGAGGTAAAGTGGTAAGGTGTATATAACTGCTAATGGCTCAGAAAAAAAGTGTGTACATACAGAGAGAGAGACAGAGAGACAATGATAAAGCTAATGGAACAAAACGTTAACAATTGGTGAATCTGGGTAAAAGGAATATGCAGGTTCTTTGTACTTTCCTTGCAACGTTTTCTCTAAGCTTGAAATTATTTCCAAATTAAAAAAATAATAACAAACTTATACTTCTTTTGACCAACTCTACCCAAACCAAATCAGTTTTGGGCCCCTTAGCATGAATGTATTATGCTTGTAGCATATCATTTTGACTTTCTGATATATTGCTTTGAATTTAAACATAAATTTTCCCCTCTCTGTCTTGTTTCCTTCCATGATATTGTGAATTCTTCAGGAGCAGTAATAAAGGGAGTAATTATATTAGTGCTTGCTATGGTCCTGGCACTTTTCTAAGCCTTTACACATATATTAACTCATTTAGTCCTTCTAACAACTCTATGAGATAGGTATTCTTATGATTTTCTTTTTATAGATTAGAAACTGAAGCATAGAGAGAATAAGTAACTCACCCAAGTTATTAAGTGGCCAGCCAGGACTCAGGAAGTCCGGTGTCTGCAGTCTGGTGTCTGCTAGCTCTTTGGTATGTTCCTGTCCATTCCAAATTCATTTCCTAGTAATGTGACCAGTATTGACATTTTCCTAGGAAATGATGCTGTTCCCACCTATTTTGACTAATAAATCATCTACTAATGCCAGTACAATAAAAAAGAAATCTTTAAAACTATTTCCCAGAAAACCTAGTTTGTTTGTTTTTATAATTTTTCCTTACTTTATGAAGAAATTCAGTGGCTGAAAATAAACAGAAAATTCTGAATAAAGTATTGTTTTTAATCTTGAGATTAAAAAGTTGTTCTTCAAAAAAAAAAAAAAAAAAAAAAAAGACATAATATCTACAAATCCTAAAGAAAAAAACTAAGCCCAAATATATAAAATGAAAAAATTCTTTAAACATCAAACTGTGGAAGCATATTTTTCATCCATTTAGTAAAATATTTATTTCTTTAATTAAAAGTTCTAACAAGCCAATGAAACTATATATGTATATTTATACATTTATCTGTAGCAAATATTTTACTATCACTGTGGAATATACTATAAAGCATATGTACTTCACAGGGCCTGGTTTTCCAAAGCCTTGCAGTTTCAAATATTGACCTGGCAGAGGACTGGAAATTTTCCTCAGGCTATAAAGTCTCTGGTGTAAGATAAAGATTTGTGGCACAGCAAGGTTGCTGGCTCAAGGACAGACTAGTTAGTGATTGTTATGTAAAGATACTGAGAAATTACTGTAAGATCACTTAATTGTCTAATGGAATGTCATCTGGTTTGTTTCACTGAAAGTTACCAGCCTATATTGTTAAACTATAACCCCACCTATGTTCTCTTCCTGTAACCTCCTGGTCTGGAAAATAAATGCAGGAAGAGAACCCCAATTTGGGGTTAATTTTCCAAGGAAGGGATGCCTCTTGCTTGAGGGTTCCAGCAGGAGATTAACCATTTCAGGGTCTCTCACTGCTCAGAAGAGATGGGCTTTGAGTAATCCTTTGCGTCTCCACCACCCAGGGGAAGTGGGGTGATAAATCATGGGGGGGTGAAGCAACAAAGCAACATATCATAAGAAATATTAACAGTAGTTATTTTTAAGGTGTGGGAAAGGAGTGTGGTGAAGAGGTAGTCTTTTACTTTTCACTTTACATTTTCTGTATGGTTGAAATTTTTACTATTATTTGCTATTATTATAAAATTACTATTACTATGTATTACTATTATAACTTTTAAAACCAGTTTAAAAACTATATTACCCAGGAGTTGGAAAAAATGCATAAAATACACAAATAATAAAGCATGGAAAAAAACCAAACACACAAGTGGATTTTCTGTTGTTTGATTATCAAGAAGGGCCCTTGATGGAAGGGATCCATTTCAGAGGACCTGGCCCTTCTCCTGACACTCCTGGGCTTAAAAGCATCAATCAGCTTATAGAAATGAGTCTCTTGATCCGTACAGACAAGACACAGTGGTTTTATAGTGGTCACCTAAGGACCATACAACTATTGTCAATTCACTAATGGCAATAATTACTGAATTTTCACTGAAAATTTATATACATTTGAGAAATAATCAGGAAATAAAAGATCTGCTTCCACCGAGAAGCCAACAATCCTCAGTGGCTTAAAAGAAACATATATGGAGTGAAGTTATATTTTAAAAATAATATACCAGTGAGTAATCTTTAGAGCCAGGTTTTCATTACATGGGGTCCATAGATGAGTCTCAGGGGGTCTAAACCCCTGTTTCAGAGATCTATTTTTTCATGATTAAGTTTTGAAGTCCAGATTGTCAGTATGTTTGTGTGCACAGGTGTTTATGTGTGTTATATCTGGAGTTTACTGTTTTTGATTGATTGTTGTTTTCCTTTCTAAAGCTTGCTGTCTCCAAATTCATATAAAAAATGACCTCATCTTGTTTCAAAAAGTTCTCTGAAATAAAGATATGGTTCTAAAAAATCTATAAAAATCTATAAAATCTGTCAAATCTCATTTTAACAAATACCTTTAAAAGAAAACCCAATATGGTGATGATTTCCCGCTAGTGCAATCGTTCTGTTAATAGTATAATGCTTAAGGGCTGGCTGCTTAGCTTGGTTGGTTAGGGCTCAGCATTGTAACACTAAGGTTAAAGGTTCATATCCCCATACTGGCCAGCCACCAAAAAAACAAAACAAAACAAAACAAAACCCCTAATATGACCAAAGAATCCAGGCAGTTGATCTGATAAAGTTATATTTCTAACCAGTCAATGGTTTGTCTCTGAAACTTGAACAAATTTAAAGCCCCATGTAGCCCAATCTATTCAGAGATTCATATTTTAAAAATGCACAGTGCAGCAACCAAACTAAATGAAAAGGATTTCAATTTTCACTTGTGTTTCTTGATGCAAACCCAATTCATAACTCAGTATATTAATCTTCAAAATTCTCTTCTCCCTTTCCTACCTTACAATCCTCCAGCTCATCCAGAATCTCTCATTCAACAAAGCCCTCAAATATCTCAGACACCCAGCTGTAGCGCTTTTCTGATTCTCTCCCCTCTCAGCTTTTATTATGTTGACCAACTTGATCTCTCTGACTTCTCTTTAAAATTTCTTTTCACTTTGCACATTACAGCCCCAGGCAGAAAGAAACCTCCTCCCTTTCTCCTTTCTCTCCAGTCCTGTCTATCTATGACCATTCTCTGAATTCTGTAACATAAAAATCAGGAATCAGATGGACAAGGCAGAAGCAAGGGAGATGCCAATCAGGAAAAGATAAAATTCTCATTAGTGAGAGAGGGACCAAAAATAGAAACATTTGGGATACAGATATTAATATAAACCTTCTCCTCAGCATACTTATTTGAATCAATAGAAGAACAGCCAATTAACTTGTGACTAGTACTTTTCAAATGTCAAAAAGATAATAACAAGTAATATTTACTTAGGGGTTTATTCTGTGCCAAGATCTGTACTAACCTCTTCACATGCATCATCTCAATTAATCATCCCAGCAACCTTAAGAGGTAGGTACCATTATTATTCCCATTTTGCAGAGGAGGAAATTAAGGCACAGAGAGGTTAAGTAGCTCACCTGAAGTCACACAGCTGGTAGTAGTAGGCTTCACATTCAAACCCAGAGCATCTGACTCCAAAGGCTAGACTTAGCCACAAAATAAGTAAAGTACTCCCAAAACATCTGCTATCAGTTAGGTCCAATTTATATTTTTGACCTACTTTGCTCTTCGGCTGTGTGTCTGAAAATCTTTTTGATAATTTCCATTCTGTGGCATTTGCTTCCTTTGTCGAGCGCTGGTGGTCTTTTTATTTGTTGCTGCTCCCTTTCTTGACTTGACACCTACAGACACATATAGTAGCCATATCTGTACATAAAACTTTAAAAAAATGTGTCCACCCACAGTATTAGATTCTTCCCTTCTGGAGTGCTTTGCTCCCATCACCAAAGGGTCTGAAAAATAAGACTTCTCTGATTTTGGTAATGGAGGAAAATCAGGTCATAAAAGCTCCTGGTTCTTTTTAAGTCAACCGGAGAGATCTAATTCCCATTACAACTTTGACCTTACCCTGTGAGCCAACCTCCTAATTTTACTTAAACTTCTCTAAGCAGATGAAAGTAAAGAGGCTTACTGTGTTTGCGGGCATATTCTGCTGCTTTGGGTGCTGTTAACATGGCAAAGGGGTGCAAGGAGAGACGGAAAGAGGGAGCTCGGTGAACCTGAAAGGAAAAGAACCCTACTTTTAAAAGCTGCACACAGTTTATGTTGTTAACATCTGCCAGTTACAGCACTTGGCCTGTTCAGTCAACCCAGAGTCCTTAATCACAGCCCATTGATGAGGCACATGAAACACCTGTGAACATGAACGCACTAATATCTTCGTTGTTTCAATAAAAAGTATCATTATGATCATTTCTCAATTCAAGTACTTACTGAATGTCAAATTATGTCCAAAGCACATGCAACAAGACTTCTTGACTGTAAGGCTGAGGAGGAGGAGAGGAAGGGGCTGTGTAGTGCATATAGGAACTGGCACAAAGAAGGCCTGGATAGGGCATATATCATTAAGGGATAAGGGGAATAGGCAGTAATTGTCACCTACCTTTCAACCTGGAGCAGTAACTTACGAAAACATCATTATGATATCACTGAGATGGAAGGTGAGGCATTTCTAATCCTAAGTGTCAAAGCAATTGAATATACGCTTAACAGAAATCAGATTTTCCAAAGTAAAAGCAGTGCATGTGGTTGGAAAGACAGTTTTGCCTTTCCAAGAAGTTTTGCAATGTGGTTGGGATGTTGCAAAGTTATATTTTCAGAACATCTTTATGTTTATGAAAAAAAGGGCAAATTTCAAATAGAAGTATTGGCAAATCTAGAATTTGACTGGTTCTATCCTATAGAAGTTTTTTCTAAAAATTGAGACTCTGTATTAAGAAAAAAGAAAAATACAAATAACCCAATAGAAAAATAGACAAAAGAGTTTAATAGGTACTTTATGGGAGAAGCATATGAATGGTTGTCTATTGGTATCAGGGGAACGCAAATTAAAATCACAGTGAAATACTATAATACACTTAACAGACTGACAAAACTTAAAAAGCCTGAAAATATCAATGTAGATTACCTACATTGCTGGTAGAATTATAATTGGTACAACCATTTTGGAAAACAATTTGGCTTTGTGTACCCTACGGCTTAGCAATTTCACTTCTAGGCATACACCATACAGAAACTCTTTCACTATGTAACCAGAAACATATAAAAAAACCCTGAATCTCTAAAACAGAATATATAAATACATTGTGATTTGTTCCTAGAGCGGAATACTATATGCAGTGAAAATAAATGTGCCATAACATGGATAAATTTCTGAAACATAATGTTGAGTGAAAAAAGAAAACCATAGAATGCCACATTTGTGATTATTCTATTTGTACAACATTTTTTAAAGTGAGAGATTAAGCACTATATTGATTAAAGGTGCATGTACGGTAAAACTATAAAGAAGTAATAGAGAAGGATAAACACATAATTCAAGATAGTGGTAACCTGGGGTGAGAGGAAAAGTAGAAGACTAGGGAAGTACACAGAAAGCTTCAAAACTGTTGATACTGTTCCATTTCATACACTTGGTGGAATTGTTTGCTTAGTCTTTCTGTTTTAAACATATATGGTAAGTATTCATTTGGACATAATTAATATTAAAGGTGCATTTTTAATATCTCATTATTAAGATCTGTCAATATTGAATTTTTGATTAAAACGTATGTTCCTCCCCATATCATGAAAACATTTTGTCATTTCTGCACAATTCCGTCTGAGTCAGCATCCTCCGAGAGAACAAGACACAGGGCAGGTTATTGGAAGAAGCGTGAGAGGGCAGGGGCCCTTACAGAGGTCATGTTGCTGTCAGGAGGAAGGAAGCTGGCCGTCCTGAGTGGGAATGGGCATGGCAATGACAGCACAAATCTGGAAGGCTGCCCTTCTGTCACCACTATGTGCTTGACATGTGTGTTCTCATGGAGTCCTCAGAAAAACCTAGTGTGATTGGGTAAGTGTAACCAGGCCTGTTTAGGCAGGCCTATTTACATATAAGGAAGCTGTGAATCAGAGAAGTTAAATAACTTATCCAAGGCCACACAGGTAGCAAGTGACAGAGCTGGGACTGGACACCATCTGTTTGCCTCTGAAAAGCATGATGTTGGTTAGGACGGGCTTGAGTGATGGCCGTCAGATGCTGGGTGATGGCTTCAGGAAGAAAGAAGGAGGCAGAAGTTCTGGTGTTCTCTCTTCACCTTGTCTCTTTCCTCTCTCTATTGCACTCGTTTTTTTGTTCTTTCTGCCTCCCTTTTCTCCCCCCTCTTTCTCCATCAAATGGAGCTGAAGAATATTTTTATTGCTTGCTTTATTTGTTGGAGGAACATTTATGCTTCATTTTTTTCTGCTTAAAATTGAGTAGCACATTTTATATTCATCTGAAGCTAGTTGTAAATAACCCTCATTTGTGTAAGACCCTTAGCTGAATTTTTTTTCTGGGGGTCCCGAGTCCTCAGCAGGAAAAAGCTCCCTATCAGCAAAAACAGCTGATGACTGACATAAGTTGGAGTAGAGGAAATGAATATTAGTGGGAAAATCATTTTTATAGGAAACCAAAAAACCTAAATTTAGATGCTAGCTATAAGATTTGCCAAATTGTGTTATCTCATACACTGTCAGTTCCCCCATTTGAATAATGAAAATGTAGTACATCGTAATATTTGAAATAAAAATCTTCCTTCCCTGTGAATGACCTTACAACCTTATCCTTATGATATTTATCCATGTGACTTTTCTCTAGCCAATGAAATGTTAAGGAGAAGTGGCCTGTGGTATTTTGCATAGAAACTTCAAGAATTATTCTGTACTTCCATCAGGCTCTCTTTTTGCTCTGCTGTGGGGCTGGCAGCTGAAGGTGCCCCTTCAGCTCTGGGAACAAGTATAAACACAATTTGGAGAGGGATCATAGCCACACCACGATTGACCGGGAGCATGAGTGAGACGCTAATCTCGGTTTTTGAAATTTTCTGAGCCATGGGAGATATTTGTTATTGCAGCAGAGTTTAGCCTAAGCTGACTGCCATGGTGATATTAATGCCACCTTTGTAAAGTTCTTTATAGCATATCTTTATTCTTTGCTAAAATGTTCTATTTACTGGGCACTAATGAGATAGTAATAAACAAGGCAGGCATGTTTCTTGTTTCTTTGGACGTCACAGTATATACAAGGAGAAGAAAGAAAACAAACAAACAAACAAAAATAAACAGCTCCCTATCTCTAGGTAGAACCCAAGGTTAATAGAGTTGGGAATCAATACTGAAGCCTTTCTATCACTAGGTGGCAGCAAATAGCCTTGGAGAAAGCCATCAAGCCTAACTAAGCCCAGTACCCATGTTGTATTGTGTAGCCAACTCCGGTTGCCGGAAATTCTATATAATCTGATTAGTATTCAATAAGGATTTGAGTTTTTGCTTGGGAAGCAATTTAACTGTTGCTTAGGAGACATTTTATCTGAAGGAGTCAAAGGCCATTCAGACATATGCAGCAATTAAAGGAGAACCTTCAGCAATACTTTTTTAAAACAACTACATCTCCTAGTTAAAACCATTTTTGAAAGTATGTTAAATCCTAAAGGACTGTTTTAAAATAGTCTTACAGTTTAATCTTTGAAGTGCTACATTTCCATTGAAAGGTCCTGCTAATTCCTCATTCAAAACGTGGAGAAGGTCCCTGAGTGGAGCTTTATGTGTAGCCACAAGAGAAAGGCCTGAGCTGGCATTCTGGAGGCGGGAGGAGCTTGTATGGCTCACAGGGATAGATCCTTAGATTCTTGTATCGGGAGCTGCAATCATACCCTTTGTGATAACTGGTTGTCCAACACAGGCAAAGTCTACATTGTGTTACTAATATACATGGATGTTTGATTAGCTATTTAATTTTTTAATATTGAGAGTGGTGGTTCTCAACCAGATGTGATTTTGCCTTCTAGGGACATTTGGCAAAATCTGGAGACATTTTTAACTGTCAGACTAGAGAGAACTATTTACATCCAATGGGTTGAGGCTGGGTCTGCAGCTAAACACACCACAATGTACAGGACAGCTGCTAGCCCCCACCCCTACGCACACAACAAAGAATTATCTGGCTCAGAATGTTGAGAAATCCTGACTTACAGAAACATGGAAGAAATCAGATACCCAACCCCTGAGTACCAGAACCATAATTATAGCTATTATTTTGAGGTTACCATGTGCCAAGCACTAAGGGCCTTACTGGTACTAACTTGCTTTATTCCCGTAACAACCCCATTTTCTTGTTCCTGCTTTCACAAATGACATTGAGACTTACAGAGGTTAGAAATTTTGCCCAGGATTATTCTGCTTGTAACTGGTGGAGTTGAGATTCAAACCCAGACCACCAGGCTTTAGAATCCCAGGGCTTAACATTATACAAACTGCCTTTCACATATAAATAAGTACATAAACCAATATTCATACCCCACAACAACAAACACATGCAAAAGAAAGCCTCCCTCTATGATAATATCTGGTTCTGTTCAGAGCTGGTCATTATGTAGTCTGTGTACACACCAGAGATTCTCATGATTGGTCAACTGATTGTGAGGATGGGGATTATGTGTCACTGAGCAGAGAAGATGCTGAATAAAGGCTCTTTAATTGATAAATGAGTGATCAGATGAATAGGAAGAGACTGGCTGACCCACCTCTAAACAGCAAGTCTTCCTGTTGTAGACGCTTTAAATGAACCTGACTCATTCGAGCTACACTGACAACCATGTTTCTTGACACCATGACTTCCTGATTGATAACCCAGCCAAGACTGGAGACGTTAACAGTGCTGTCCTCTCCAGGATGTGATTTTCTGTATTTGTCCTCTGGCCACCTGTGTTGAGACCAACCGGTTATCTCTCCCAGGCACCAGAAGATGAGGGAGAGAAAACAGTGAGTGAAAAAGGGGTTTGGGGCTCAGGTTGTTATATGTGTGTATTGGGGGGTTGGGACAGGGAAGAAGGGTCTGGAAGGGAAAAAGCTGCAGAGAAAACCAAATAGGAATGAAGCAGTATGGTTTGCTTGCTATCCCAGCAACCCAGAGAACTGGGTTTTCTCTAAAGGCCAAGAGCAGCTTGGCCTCTGAGGATCATCAGGCCTGGGGTGGCTTATATTTCAACCAAGGTAAGCTCCAATATAGGATATAAGATGTGTAAGAAAAGAAATCTTGTCTGACATGCTCACCATTGTATCCCCTGCACCTATGACTATATTGAATGAATGAATGAACAAATGAGTGGAGTGAGCTGAAACTAGAGTGATCAGAGGGAAGGTTCTGATTTCCTCAATGATCAGAGAATTTGAGTCTCAGGACTACAGTCAGGTAACATAAGGGATCTGGTGACAGGAAGGTTGGTTTCAAATTTACAACACTTGGTAAATACTTCACTCCCAAGGTGGACCTGGTAGGCTCTTGAACTTGCAGGTAGAAGAACAAGGGAGGCAGGTGTTCCTGTGGTGAGAACCCTGCCTCTGCCCTGTCTTCTCTTCCAAATCCAGCTGGGGACACTGAAAGCAACGGTGTGAGTGGAAGGCCTGGGTGTGAGGGTGTTGGTTCCCCATCCCCTGAACACCCCTCCCCCACTGCATCTTCTTTTTCCTCTTTCTTCTTCTAGAGGTATCTAAAGGTAAAGGGATCAGTCGTTCATCTCTAAACAGCAGCCCATATTTAAATGTTTACTGAATGTTCATACATTAATAAATAGCAAAAACTGAACTGGACTTAAAGATCATTCAGAATACTTAATTCTTTTTTTCTTTTTAGAATCACTATATGGAGATCAAGGAGAGAAAGGGACCCATCTAGGGCACTGGAGCAGTAGAGACAGAACTCAAACCCAGGTCTCTGAACTCCCAGATCATTGCTGCTTCTACTGTTAGTGATTTCAAAGTGGCCTCATGGAAAAGAGAAATATGCAGCAATAAACTAGATCATGAGAGTGAGCCTTGTAGATCTTGTCCTAGTTCTAGATGACCTAGTACCTCCTACCAGAGAAGAGTGTGGACTTACCAGATCTACGTTACAAAAAGCACGAGAAACAGTATTAATGAGAAACAGAGCAGAAGCTAGACTCCAAGCCTGGTGCTGTTTCCTGCTACTCTTCAGCCTTACACAAAACACATTTATTACCATGTAGTCCTCTACGTAAGAAAGGGATTTTACAAACATATGTTACCCAAGTAAGATATGGCAGATCTGGTTTTGTGCATTTTGGTATAAAACTGTTATTTCATAATTTGTTTTTTGGCAGCTGGCTGGTAGGGGGACCTGAACTCTTGACCTTGGTGTTATAACACTGTGCTCTAACCAACTGAGCTAACTGGCCAGCCCAGTTACTTCACAACTGATGCCTGAAAATACGACATTACAAATTTATAAACTAAATAAATTATCTCTCAAAATTCCTTATATTGACAGTCCCAGTTCACCCTTACCTTGGTAGTACCAGAATTGGCGGAAGAATCAGCCCCATAAATTTTAAAGACTTCCTCAATTGGGATACTGTTCTGTTAAACAACAACAACAAATGTAATATCATACCATGGCTTTTCTTTTATTACAAAACAAAGCTATTATAGCTTAAGTATGTCTAGTACTATGCTTGGGTAGCATGGGCACTAATTAACTTCTGAATAAATGGATAAATCAGTTCTCCAGATACCAATTAGTTATGTCTCTCATTTTTTATTTTTTGCCTCTTAAGTAAATGTTTTCACAATACAGTATAGAAGACTTCTGAATAAATGGATAAATCAGTTCTCCAGATACCAATTAGTTATGTCTCTCATTTTTTTTTTTTTGCCTCTTAAGTAAATGTTTTCACAATACAGTATAGAAATAAAAATCTTTCTATTATGCCTTAAAAAATAAAATATTTACTATTAGTAACTCCTAAACATTTAGAAACATTGGTTAAAAAGTAACAGATATGCATTAATATCAAAATACATATAGTAGATATGAAATATCCATATATGCAAATAGCATGCTTTTCCTTACCATTAAGATTCCGGCATAAGATGATAAAATCATTGCTTCTCGTTCTCTACGATTTGGGTAGATGGGTCTGCCACAAAAAGGCATTTTCCTAAGGGGGAATATGAATAAATAATGGTGGAGGGTTTACTCTTGTTCTTTTTGACACCTGCTAAGTAATCTGCAATGGCTGTATGCCATCCACTTATTTATAAAATTGATGTGATTGACCTTTCATCAGTGAAATATATACTTCGAATTTTTAATCTTTCAATAATGGTGAATTTGCCCTCATCCACAGCTATCAAACATTGGCAGACTGGCCACTGTGGAGGAAGTTTATGGTTTACCAGCCAGGATCCTTTCCCCTTCTCTAGGCAGTAGGGGACCTGCCTTACTCCACTTAAGCCGACAACGCCCCCTGGATTCCCAAGGATGGAAAACACACCATGGACTAAGCTAGTCAGTATATTCCATCACTCATGTCAGGGCAAACAGAGCCATTGAGACACAATTCTGTGATTTTGTTTTTTAACCCATCCTCCCCTGGACTACATGTTGTAATGAAGTGGGCTGAAACTAAGAATGGTGTTCACCTGGAGGAAATAGAGTCAAGGGGTACATCCTGTTGACATCATTTAAGTTCTGAATTAAACCATGCCTAACACAGACCTACCCATGGACTTATCAGAAAGAGGCAATAAAAAATACCCCCTCCCCCCCTTCTTTTTGCTTAAGGCTGTTCAAATTAGATTTTCTGCTTGTTGCAAATAAAACTTAACTGCTATATCCATCTAGGACCAGTTGTGTAGTAGTTCAAGGCCATGGAATAGAAAAAATAATTGGCCTCTGAAATAAGCTATTTGATCCTGGCCTCATTATCCATGTTCTTACCAATTGAATGAGTCTGACTGGACAGTATTCCTGAGAGAAAATGCAAATAATCCTGAAGAGGAAATTATTCTATGATGCAAACAGCTCAGCTCTGGTACATATCTGCTTAAATGCTTAAGAAATTATGTTTGATAATCCTTAGGAAAAGATTGCGGTCCTTACCCACAGAATTGATCTTTTTTTTTTTTTTGTCTTTTGTCTTTTTCCGTGTCCGGCAACGGATCGCAACCCTCAGTGTTGCCCCCGTACCGGATCGGGGACCGGCAACGGGACCGCAACCCTCGGTGTTGCTCCCGCGCCTCGCCCAGCCAGTGAGCGGGAACCGGTCTGTGTGTGGGATCCAAACCCTCGGGCGGGAGCGCCGCCGCGCTTCCCAAGCGGCGCACTATCCAGTGCGCCACCGGGCCGGCCCAGAATTGATCTTTTTAAGAATCATGGCATATATACAATATATACAGTCATGTTTCTAAGGCAGAACATTCTGTGCGAGACAGTTTTTCATGTGATAGAAGCCAATTAGCAGAGGTGCAAAATATGTAAACATATATACAACTTCCTCAAGCTGGCAAGAGGTGTCTAGTTGGAGAGGGATATTCACTCTGTAGTGCTTTCAAATCAGAGTGCCTCAGGATGGAAGATGCTGGATAGGGCTGGAACTTCCTCTATCGTTAATCACAGTCACACAATAATAAGAAAAACAATAAATCTACTTCAACTTACACTTCCTCCCACTCCAGCCAAGTTAAGTCTTCTGAGTGGTCCAGCCATTGCAAAGCAACGCTGATGGCCAAGTCATAGTGTGCCTGGAAGCAGAAAGCACAGAGAGCAAAGAATCGGGCTCAGACACTGGCCAAAGCACTCCCTGGACCCAATGACAACGGCACTGCTAAGCCTGTTCTATCATTTTGTCATGTCCAGAATGGGAAGGATCATTAGCTACATCTAATAACCTGATGCTCAGCCAGAAATAGTTAGAGATCTTCAGTCATTGCATTTATCTCCTACTAGAGCAGTTATTTGATTTGTGTGGTCCGGAAAAAAAAGGAGACATCAGTGGAAAGAATACTAAACTGTGAATCAGGGAATCTGGGCTCAAATCTCGGTATTGCCAACAGCTCACGGCATATCCTTGGATGAGTGATTGATGCTCTCTGGGCCTCAGTTTCCTTAAATTTTAAAATAGGAAAAGGTGAGGGTGGGGGTGGGGGCACAGAGAACGATTTCTGATTCTGCGGGTTGAATGTCAGAAGGGTGCTTCCAGGAGCCCAGGGGAAGTGTTGTGGGCACTTGGACGGAGGTGCCGTTCTGTCCACCCAGGGAGGTAGAGACTCCTGGTAGAGGCTTCAGAGAGGAGACTTCGTTGGAGCTGGGCTTGAAGGATCAGGAGAGTCTCTACAGATGGAGAGGGCCATCCCAGGTGGAGGGACCAGCGTAAGCAAGGGACAGGAGGGAGACCTGATTAAGTGATTTGCTGAGAGTCTCACAAACAGTAAAAAGCTGAGGACCAGTTCCCATGTTCATTCCTGTCAAAGTGACCGCCTTTTCCTGGTAATTTCTAGGAGTTCTTGTTTAGTAAGCATCATTACCATTTATCTATCAAAATATTCCTTCTGTCCTCTCCATCCCCACATCCAGAAAAGCGAAGGTTGGTTTTGTTTTAGTTTTAGACAGGTTCTAGGGTTCTAACATTCTCTAAGCAATATAATTATTTATTCCAGGGAGTAAACCAAACTGAAAAGTGAACCTAAATTTAAAATAATAATAAACAAATAAATAAATAAATAAATAAATAAATAAATAAATAAATAGGAAGAATTGGACCAGGTTCAAGTGTTGAAACCTAATCCAAAATTTGATGACTGGACCAGCAGCACTGGAAACACCTGTTTGCTCACTAGAAATGCAGATTACGGGCCAGCCCGGTGGCACACTCGGTAGAGTGCGGCGCTTGGGAGCGTGGTGGCGCTCCCACCAAGGGTTCGGATCCCATATAGAGACCGGTCCACTCACTGGTTGAGCACGGTGCGGGTGCGACACCGAGGGTTGCGATCCCATTGCCAGTCGCGGTACAGGCGCGACACCGAGGGTTGTGATCCCGTTACCGGTCACGAAAAAAGAAAAAAAGGAAAAAAAAAAAAAAGAAATGCAGATTACCAGCCCCTCCCCAGACCTACTGAACCAAAACAGTTGGCTGGCTGCTACAGGGACTGAACTTAACTTTCTAATAAAAATTTCTTTGCAGAGCTGGCCCCGTGGCACACTCGGGAGAGTGCGGCACTGGGAGTGCCGCTCACCACGGGTTCGGATCCTATATAGGGATGGCCGGTGTGCTCACTGGCTGAGCGCAGTGCGGGCGACACCAAGCCAAGGGTTGCGATCCCCTTACCAGTCACAAAAAGGACAAAAAAAAAAAAATTCTTTGCAGCTGGCCAGTACAGGGTTGGAACCCTGGACCTTGGTGTTATCAGCACTGTGTTCTAACCAACTGAGCGAACCAGCCCCAAAATAGCATTGTAATAAGACCTCATTCAAGTTCAAGAAGCACTGTTCTAATCTTTTTCATTTCTCTGATGAATATGTGTATAGAAAGGATAAAAGTTAATCACTTATTTAGCTCCAGAGAAGGTCTGAAAGTCAGTGAGCCTTGCATTGCTTTAGTCAGAGAGGGAAAGGAGAGGAGAGGGAAATGGAGAGTGCCTTTCTCTCTTTTTATTGCAAGGATAGCAATGGGCAGCCTGAAAGAAAATGAATTTCTTTTTCTTTTCTTTTTTTTTTTTTGCGGCTGGCTGGTATGGTAATCCAAACCCGTGACCTTGGTGTTATAAGGCTGCATTCTAACCAACTAAGCTAACTGGCCAACTGCACTAATTTCTTTTGAATTAGATCTTTCTACAGTTTCTTAATTTTTATGGAGTGAACTTTCAGAACCTAATATGAGTCTGGGTTTCAATATGAATAACCCAAAGGATTTTAGGATTACTCATTTCTTTGGTCTTCCCCCACTAATGCAAATGGTAAAGAAATTGTTATATGCGACAATTACATGAGAGCTAATTTTGTCAAAAAAATTTTAATAACATGTAAGTAACATTTTACCTTGTATTCATTTTGTTTTTTAATCTTTTCTCTCCTCATAGCAAATAACTCTCATGACATATTTTCTCACTGTCTTTTAGCTTTCTGTCTAGGGTGATGAAATGACCATATGGACAATTTTAGGATGAGGAGAAGACGAGGAAGGAGACATTTTTAGCGGGAGTGGGTGTCAATATTGCTTATGATTATAAATTGGATCCTTGTTCTGTCCCCTAACACACATAACACATATGGGTCTTGCAGCAGCATGCCTTTCTTTACCATATCATCTAGAAAGGTGAGTTGCCTTCTTCCTTTTGGGTCAAATTCATTTTCCCGAAGTCTGATGCCAATATAATCTCCCCTTAAAAGGAAGAGAGCAGTGTTGAACCATGGCGGGGTGACATGTGGCTCAGTCTGCAGAAAGAAGCTTTCTCCCCAGCCCCTCCCTCCTTGACCAAAATACAAGAGAAGTCACTGATGCTCTGGTAGCTGAGATAATATTCAATTTTGATTTACACAGTAATTCTGTAATGCTGCAGGTTAAAAATGTCTAACCATAATTAACTTAAATCACATTTATCTAAAAATTAAACTCACATTGTTGGAATAGAATTTATAGGAAAGCAAGGAACATACTAAATATTCACACACAGAAAAAGTTTTACAAGACCACAGGGTTGAGACCCACTGTTTAAAATAAAGATTCCCTTGCTGCCCATGTTGAATTCAGGCAGAATGTCCAAAGCTGATATATTCCAGATATATAAAATTCTGTAGACATATATTCTCTTGACTTGAGGCTGTTTCATATTAGAATGCAAATACCGTTAGGAAGAGTTATGCATAAAAACATGTTGGTAGTTCCACTTTACTGTATCCTTATCAGATCCTTTCCTAACAGTGGCTTTTAATAAGAGGATGTAGCATAGAAAGGGTGCTACCCTGGAAAAGTCCACGAAAGGAACTGGATGCAGGAAAAGGACCTTGGGGTCTGTGAGGATAATCTTAGCAAATTTCACAATTTTACATCAGGCCAGTTCTGTTTGTCTATTTGGCACACTAGAACACTTTGCACTAGTTACTGCACGGAGGATAAATTTGTTTCTAGCTTTTAAAAGCTTTTCTTCTGAGTCATTAAGCTTTTCTAAATCTATAAAAATTCTTGAATTTTTTGCTGTGAAATTCCAAGTCACTTTGAAGTAGCCTAAATGAATTCTTTGGATATAAAATTGTATTTATATTAATTTTGAAATTCTAATTCTTTGGATGAGATATGTAGAGGAGTTGGTATTCCTGATTACAGTCTGTTCTTTATTATTGTACTGTGTTATTGGCCTCCAAACACATACATGTAAACATATGTGAATTCATATATAGTTTGTTCCAGCATTTCTTAAGGACTTATTCAAAGATAATTATCTTAGGAGGCAGAAAAAGGGATTGTTATAAGATCTTTGATGAAAAGGGTATTATTATAATACCTATAATACATATGAAATACAGCACAACCATTTTCTCTTTTTTTATGGTCTTGATTTTTCCCCAATATTTGTTATGTACCAGCTCAAAGAAAGACTACCACAGGAGGAAAATATTTTCTTTTGAGAAACTTGATGTTTTCTATGTTAGTTTTAAAAAATGTTCAGATGTCAAGAAAAAGGAGATAAATTATTTAGTTGGTAAGGCGGACAATAAAAGAGGAAGAGGCTGCAATTGAAATGCTGGGCCCTTGGGTCCATTTTTCAGAAATGTCTCCTATCTCTTCACCAGCAGGGCCAGCCCCTTTCAATGGCGCATCTTGCCCACAGATGCTGACTGGGCTGTGAGCTCAGCTCCGAAGATCTAGAGCAGGAATGCCTTGAATGTCACCCTGCCAGCAGAAACATCCTCCCAAGAGCCCCAGCATCCCGCTTTGCACCACATATAATGCATCCCTGGTAGGAGAGAGTGGCCAGATAATCTTCTGGCTTTCTCCTACAGTGCAGGAATAGATTTTTTACCCCCTGCCAATATCCAGACCATTTATGACATGAAACCCACCAAATGCGGGGTGTCATAAATGAAACTTATTCTCAATCGTACTTACAGGAGCTTTTTCATTTCCTTCTTTATAAGCCTTCTTTCCATGATTAAAGGCTTATCCAGCTGAGCAGGTATCTGCAGCTTACACTGCACTTGATATCCTTTGGAAAGACCCAGCTCTCTGAGGCTAGAAGCTACTGCAGCAAATCAGAGAGAATTTGAGTTAGGGATTCTATCACCCCAAATACCAGTCATGGAGTCCTAAGCTCTGGAAGGGATCTGAGAGTGCACAGAATTTAGGCCTCTTATATAGCTGGTTGCAGGTCAGAAAGCTGTCTGGAGGCTAGTGCACTGTACCTTGCGTTTATCTGACATCTTTTATTCCTCCCAAGTTTTTCCAACCCTTATCATTTACTTATTTTTGCAATACTCTAGCATGTAAAGCAGAAATGGCTCATGTAATAGTTTATGAAACTCTCTGGGCAGAACCATCAAAACATGGGTGGCTTGTGATATGAATATGTGTGAATTTTTCTCTGTGCATTAACCATTTAAACATAGTGACTCCCAGTGAGTCCCTGGTGCTAAGGCTCATAATGAAGTTTACTGTAGAACCTGGGGCAGGAGTGAGGATAGGGCTGACAGGAGAGACTCCATGTTGTCCTTTGCACCAAGAGCCCAGTGGTAGTCTACATGCTGGAAATGCAGCAGAGACCCCAGGGACAACAGACCATGTCCTGTTCCAGGAAACACTAGGGAGAACAAGGGTTAAAGATAAGCCCTAAAGACACCGGTATGTCCCACAAACATGTCACTCCCCAAGATTCCTTAACCCCCTTGTGTAAGCATTTTTTGATAGGACTCAAGAGAGCAATGAGGCTCCGGCAGAGGAGGATAACCATCAGCTCCTACCTGCCGATGCTGACAACAGAACACCTTGGACCTTGGACTAGCTGAGGAAGACTCCATTTGTGAGAATGGAGACCTTGCACTCTTTCCCAAGCCCTGATCCAGCTCTTTTGGTTTGAAAACCCCCTCATGCTGAACACTAGGAGAGCAGCATTTCCCTTTCATACTGACTCCCTCATGCACGAGCTCTCTCTCAATAAACCTCACTTGCTCAGCTGTACACTGGGTTCAATGTTCATTTCTATGACTCCAAGTCCCAAGGACCTGGCATATCTGTTCTGGTAACACACTCATCTGTAATCTACTGCTAGGAGATCCTTGAAAGAATGTGTGGTCACAGCAAATGTGTCTTTAGTTCCCACCCCCACATTGAGCCAGAAGTTGGAGATCAGGTGGCAGGGTTAAAAGGGGTATGATCATGACCCCCTGACATCTGCAACTATCCCACTGATGACCATTGAGCAGCCACAGGAAGCATCCCGGGGTCCTAAGCCAGGTCAGTGGGGGGCCAAGGGCCTCAGCCACACCCCCCACCACCATCTGACATCTGCAACCAGCCCAGTGATGACCACCCAGCTCCTGCAGGAAGCACCCTAGGCTCCCCTGCTGGAATGAAGGGGGTGCCACAGCCCTTGATCAAGCCCCCCTCTTTCATACTCCTCCCACCCTATTTCCTTTCCCCTTTCTCTCTCCCCCTCCTACCAACTGCTCCACAACATCTTAAAATATAAAAAAATAATAATATTAATAAATACATTCTTTTATAAAAGGGGTCTGAAGTCACAAGAAAAGAGTTTATAAAAAAGTGTCACTGTTGACTAGGATACCCAGGGAGAGATATAAAGAGGGATATCAACTCTATCTGCAATGTTTTATTTCTTTAAAAATATTTGAAGCAAACCATGATGGTTAATTTTATGTGCGTCTGGGGCACTATGCCCAGATATTTGGTCAAACATCATGATGGATGTATTTGTGAAGGTGTTTTTGGATGAGAATTAACATTTAAATCAGTGGACTTTGAGTAAAACAGATTACCCTCCATAATAAGAGTGGGCCTCATCCAATCAGTTGATGGCCTTGATAGAACAAAGACTGACCTCCCCCAAGCAAGAAGGAATTCTGCCAGCAGGCAGCCTTTTTTTTTTTCCTTTTTTGTCTTTTTTACTGACTGGTAACGGGATCGCAACCCTCGGTGTTGCGCCCGCACCACGCTCAGCCAGTGAGTGGGAACCAGTCTCCACATGGGATCCGAACCCTCGGCGGGAGCGCCGCCGCCGCGCTCCCAAGCGGTGCACTCTCCAGTGCGCCACTGGGCCGGCCCAGCAGGCAGCCTTTGAATTCAAACCGCAACTCTTCCCTGAGTCTCCCACCTGCTGGCCTCCACCATCAGATTTTAGACTGGCCAAGCCTCCACAATCATGTGAGCCAATTCCTTAAAATAAATCTCTCTTTGTCTCTATCTCTTATCTGTCTGTCTGTCTCTCTCTCGATATATGTGTATATGAGTATATGTCTGTATGTAAATTGAGCCGAGCAGGTATCTGCAGTTTATGCTGCACCTGATATATGTGTATATATATGTGTATGTGTACAAATATATATGTATATGTATATACACACACATCCTGCTGGTTTTATTTCTCTGGAGAAATCTAACTAATACACAAAAATAACAAAAATATTAACAGTTGTTGACTCTGGGATGATAAGCCATGGATGTTTATTATATTATCCTTTGTACTTTTAAAATTGTGCATGTGTTTTTCAATCATTACTCTAAAGATGGTTGGAAAAAAACTTTTAGAAACTTAAAAAAAAAAAAATTACAGCATGTAAACACCGAGCTTCATTTGACTCGGCTCTCTAACAATAAGAAAAGAGCAAATGGGATGCCACTGATTTAAATGAATTCTTCACCAGGCCTGCTTAATTATTTTGAATCCTTTTTGGTGATGATACATCTGCCTCAGCCTTTTGGGTGTGGATAGGAAGTGCGTAAGGAAATGGAAAGGGGGAAAAAAGTAGGAGCATTCCATAGGAAATGAATTAAGTGTAAAGATAGTAATATTGCTCCCTAAAAAAGAGCCAAGTAGGAGAGAGGATGTTGCAAGCTGGAGAGGTGGCCTCATGGCCTAGAGAAGGAAAAGCACTGGACTCAGGAAAGCCAGGTGCTGGGATGTTGTGTCCCCTCTAACACTCAATGGTGTACCATAGCCAAGCCTTTTGGCGTCCCAATCTCAGGTGTTATCTTTCAAATCATGGGCCTGGTTAACATCTCCAAGAGCAGTTCTCACCCTAACATTCTATAACTCCATAAAGGCTGGCATGCATTAAAATTTTTCTAATTCAGTAATTTGGAAAAATACTTTTTGATAGAATATTTGTCTTACTTCAATTTTCTGACAGCGAGTGGGCTCACTTACATTGGAAGCCTAAAAAGCGAAAGACTTAGCATTGGCCTTAACCCATTCTTGTCTTGTAATTCTGAGCAAGCCTTTTGAATTTCAGACTTGCATGTTATAAAATTTGCATCTCCTGGTTGTTGTGCCAGCTTCTTCTTAGACCCGCCCTCGTCTTCTCCCCCTCCTGTTCAATGTGGAATAATATGCAAAGGTTTAAATCTTAAAAATATGACCATCTCCCACCCCCAAACCACTAGGCTGAAGTCAGGAGACCCTGTAAGGCCACTCACTAGCTCTGTCACCTTGGACGAGTGAATTTGCCTCTGTGTTTTTGCAATTTTTCTCTGTAAAACAAGCATTTAACGATTGGAGAAGTTCCTTCCAGCTGTAGAATTCAGAGATTTATGTGTTTAGTAGCTTTCTTTTCCTGGTTGAAAGGCTATTTGCACAGACTGTATTCAGTCAGATTTGAATTCTGCCAGTGACCGCTCTTTTCTGTCTATAGAGCTTTAAAGAAAACAAATACCACTGGCTGGAAACACACACAAAGGAGGTACTGGAAAGATGTTAGCTGTCTTGGCTTTAGCTGTTTCATAGAAACCCACCCCCCAGAAGTTACAGACCCCGTATTCTGTAGGAATTTCATGCACTGAAGGTATCTGCACACTCCACACAGGTGCCCCTTACCCCTTGTAACTGTGACACAGGTCTCTCCAGCTGTGTTCTGTAGGATACTCAGCTCTTAACAAATCCCCTTTCAGAATCTCTCACCCACCCGAGCTGATTCCAGTGCTTTTGTTCTTTCTGCTTCTTTTTCTTTCTCCGCTTCTGGAGGCGTGCTTGAGCATAGACTGGGCTCTGGCAGGCACTCACAGACATCAGGAAAACGGATGCATTTTCCTGGTTGCTAGGAAACCAGGACTGAATGAAAACAATCTGTTTTTAATGCCTGCCTCCCCTCACCCCCCCACACACTCTGAAGGGGAAAAAAGTCATATACAAGGACAGGATCTTGATCCTGACCTGGAGTTCTTGTATCTTTTATGTGAGTAGGCTTAGTTTTCCCATCTAAATAATTAATCGGAAAGCCGAGAGGAGGCAAGGAGTCCACCTCCCACAGGATATTTTTGTAGCATTTGACTGCAGATTTAGGAGTCAACTGACTGAGCAAGCATTGCTGGGGAAGCCAGTGGAACTCTGGCTCCGATATACTTAGATTGTCCTAAAGCACTTCGGGTGATTCTACTTGGTGCCTATAGACGCAGAGCAGTGAAGATCCTGAACCATCACCTGGGTCCAAGCCACCACCCTTCCTCTCCTGCCAGCGGGTCACTCTGCTCACATACTTGCTTTCTTATCTTACACACTTGCTCCCTTGCTTAAGGCTCGCTGATGGTTTCCCATTTCTTTTAGAATAAGATCTAAGCTCCTAACCATAGCCTGTAAGTGTCTCCACTGGACAGAGGCAGAATTTGTTTGTTATTCTGGCCAGTCTAGGGCTGGGTGTCTATTATCAACATCTATTTTTTTTTTTTTTTTTTTTTTTAGTGGCTGGCCAGTATGGGACTCAAACCCTTGACCTTGGTGTTATAACACCACACTCTAACCAGCTGAGCCAACTGGCCAGCCCTGTTATCAACACCCCTTAACCCTCATTTCCACTGCTCTCCACATACCAAGTCTCTGGCCGGCCCGTGGCTCACTTGGGAGAGTGCGGTGCTGATAACACCAAGGCCCCGGGTTCGGATCCCATATAGGGATGGCCGGTTTTCTCACTGGCTGAGCGTGGTGCTCACATACCAAGTCTCTTGGTTATGTAGGGGATGAAAAATATTTTTTCCTCACCCGTCACTAGATCCATGACTGAGGCCACTCTAACAATAGACAGGTTTACAAGAGAATAACATACAAATTTATTTAATATAAGTTTTATGTGCTATCAGATCCTTCATAAGGAAACGAAGACCTGAAAATAGGTAACCTTGTGTATTTGGACAAAGGGGGTAAATCTAATAGTAACCAACTGGGTAAACTTAGCAAGACCTGTTTCTTTGGACTCTCCTCTGCATCTCTGTGGTTTGGGCTCCTTTTCTCCAGGTATAGGAAAGGTGCCTCTCACTTAAGGGTCTTAGGACCTGCTTCAGGGAAAGGTCAGAAAATCCTTCCTAGGTTTCATGGTCTGCTTCAGGGAAGAAGGGCAGGAGAATGTGAGAGGGACCTTCCTGCTTCTGCTGTTTTCTCAAATGCCAAGTGCCATATTTTGGGGTAGTGTGTCCTAAACCCGATCAGTTACCTGACGTCTCAGGTGTTTCTGAGTGACAGTAGAAACTTTATATTTGGATTTTTATAGACTTTTTCCACTCCACATTAAATTTGTATTATACACAGGGCCTGCCCGTGGCTCACTTGGGAGAGTGTGGTGTTGATAACACCAAGGCCACGGGTTCGGATCCCTGTATAGGGATGGCCGGTTTGCTCACTTGGAAGAGCGTGGTGCTGACAACACCAAGGCAAGGGTTAAGATCCCCTTACTGGTCACCTTTTAAAAAATAAAATAAATAAAATAAATAAATAAATAAATAGATAGATAAATAAATAAATAAATTTATTTATATTATACACAGACTGTTCCAGGTTTTGTGAATCTGAAGCTTATACAATTTGGGGACCCTCTTTAAGAAAAAAGCATGTAAAATTTTGAACACAAAATTAATACAAATTCAATGCTTATGTAGAACCATTAATCCCCACAATTATAAATTTTAAAACGTAGACAAATAAAACAAACAACAATTCCTTGAACTTTTTGAGACAAGGGAACAGATATGATGGGGGGGAGAGGAATGGGTAAAGGGTCATGAAAATCAACTACAATGTATACTGAGAAGCTAAAATAAAAAAATAAAAAATGAAAAAGCAAAAAAAAAAGAAAAAAGTCAGTATTAATATTATAATTATTAACCGCCTAACATACCCTAATTTTTTTTTCTTACATACTCTTTCATTACATCTTAATATGACAAAGATATGACAAAGATTTAGCAATATTTTCTGTAGAGAGATTGGAAAGATAATTCAGTCTTTCTTACAGTGTGGCTGTTTACAATTTATTTTAAAAATAAACTATAATTTATTTAAAAAATAAATTATAAATAAAATATTAGAATAAACAGAAGATAACTGAGTTATTTTTCACCCTGTTGTTGATGTCTGCTTTATAATCGTTCTTCATTTTCTTGTTTAAGAGAGCTCCTCACCCAAGGGCAACCCTGAGAGAACTTTAGCCTTGACCTTGCTAGGATTACTCATTTCCACCAACACCCTAAATACCCCCAGCTGATGCTGCTGCAGCTGGTTCAACTCAGCCAAGACTTCATGAACCCTAGTGCTCCCCTCCCTGGCTTCAGACCTTGGAGACCAGGAAAGAATCTGGTCCAGGTGCTCAATGGCTCATCAAGGGCTGGTTGTTGCTAAGACCCAACATTGGCAGAGGTATTGATGACAGTGTGCCTTCCCTGCTGCAAGGCATGGAGGGTGACACCCAAGCTGGGGCCATAGTGCCTCCTCTGCACATCCCCCATGGAGGGCCTTGGAAAAGCCCAGGAAAATGCAGGTCGCTCCATTTAAGCTGCTTTAACTTTGGGGGAAAATCCACCTCTTCTTATATCTGTTATTCTCAAGACATTAAAATTAAAACAAACAACATAAGTACAGCAAAGAACACTTTTAAATATGAATGCAGAAATTCTCAGTGCTCATAGCATATTCTTGAGGCAGATGTAAAAATAGTATCCATGTTTTATACATAAAGAAACCAAGGCATAGAAAGGTGAATAATTCACCAGAGAAAGTCTGTTTCACCAATTTTGACTTCCCAAGTGCTGTGTCTTCATCAGACTTTTCAATGTCCTCCCTAATCTCTTTAAAATTCCTAAAATACTCATGAAATCTGCATATACTATATTGACTTGATAGTGTAGAAATGTAATACCACTTTCATAAAAGGTTGATATGAATCTTTCATCTTCATCACAATTTCTATTTAAATTACTGAAGGCTAACACTAGTACGAGGTAGGATAATGGAATGACAACTATGTAATTTTGGGTAAGTCACTTAACTTCTGTACTTTATTTCCGTCTTCTATAAAGTGCAGTCAGTGAAAATCCACCTTATAGGCTGTTTGAAATATCTGATTGGCCTGAAACTTAATTCTTTCACAGATGTTGGTTATTACTATTATAAAGTAGTGTTTGCATCTTATTCCATTGTATTTATTTATTTTGCTCTTTAATTCTTCCCCTCCAACCAGGTGGTGGTATTTTTAGCATTTGCATTTGATAGGGGGAAAATACTGCACGTGCTTATAGTGTATAGTAAACCAGCATATGAGAGCACAGCGTTTTTGTATGAAAAAAAGATGTGATTTAGCAAACTTCTCTTTGAACACAAGAGACCAGACATTCTAGGGTAACAAGGCTATGACTGTGCTCATCCCAGGATTTAAGCATGTCTGGGCACATCTGGGCAAGTTTGGAGGACTGAGGCTTGAGGGATTACTGGAATTCTATTTGCATGAGTGGTTCTCAATGTTGGCTGTACTTCACACTCTCCTGAGGAACTTTTAAACTCCCCAGAACAATTAACTCAGAATTTCTGGGGGAAGGACCCAGGCATCCATATTGTTTAAATTCTCCAGGGGCTCCAACATGCAAGTGAGGTTCATGACCACTGATGCATGTGAAAGACAAAGGGACATCCTAGGGAATGCTGCATTATGGCAGTTACACTAAGCTTTAGCTTGAGGGAAAGTTTTCTTCACTTTCTAAAAAAGACATAAGGAGGAGATGGACCACCTTTTTCCTCTGGTCATTGTCACACTAGATATGATACCTAGCTCTGTGGCAGCCAACTTATCACCAGTCTGAAGATGAAGTCCTATAGAGATGAGGGTGGAGTCAATGAACTTCCACATATGTGTTTTTATTAAAATTATTATTTTTGAAAAAAATCTTATTTTTAAAGACAGTTCTAGTTGGAGATTGATGGTAACATTAGCCAAAAACATCCTAAGTGGCACACGTCTCTAAATCAAGCCTGGAAACTCATATTAGGAGCTTTGGTAGAAGGGACTGCAATGTAGAAGTGAATAAAAATAAAAATCATATTTTCCTTGTGATCACCAAGGGACTTTGGGTTGCCTTGTCTGTCTGAGAAGGTGGCAAGAAGCCCCTGAAACAGCCCAAGAAGCAGGCGAAGGAGGTGGATGAGGAAGATAAGGCTTTCAAGCAGAAACAAAATGAAGAGCAGAAGAAATTTGAGGAGCTAAAAGTGAAAGCCATTGCAAGGGCTCCCCAGCCACAGGTGGAATTAGGATACCTAGCAACCAGGCTGGCTGGTTAGCTCAGTTGGTTAGAGTGTGGACTTGCAACACCAAGGTCAAGGGTTCAGTTCCCCATGCTGGCCAGCTGCCAAAAAAAAAAAAAAGAAACCTGGCAAAAAGTAAGCTGCTCTTTGTGATGGTGACCTTTGATTCCACTCCTCTTTAAACTTCTGGATTCCACACCATAACATCTTTCGTCACCTATAGCTAGAATGGCATCAACAGCTAGAGTGCTGTCTCAGAGCCTGTTGTACATTTAAGAATAAACTTTAGTAAAAAACAAAAAAAATCATACAGTGGCTTATTGTCTCTTTAGTTGTTTTCACTCAATCATTTCTATCTTAGCTGTGAATTTAAAGTAAACCGAGCACAGGATCCTGCCAGAGTCTGCTCTTTGGTCTTTTTCCCTACCTCAAATTCTGTATCACGTGGAATTAAACCAACTCACGTGAAAGGCAAAAAAAAAAAAAAGAAAAAAAGTATTTTGCACATCAAAAGTACTCATTAAATGTTGGCTGTTATTTATAATATTTTAACCAAAATAATATGCACTCAGCAACTCCGGACACACCCTTTTTCCAGTCAACCACACATCACGAGTATCTTTCCACGTTTGTATACACACTTCTACGCCATTAAGATGAATGGGTGCCAAGCATTTCACTGTGTAGAGGCTCCACAATAATTCGCCAGTCCCTTGTTGCCCCACATTAAACAGATATTTTGGAATTCGGGGAAAGATGGTGGAAGAAGTACCAGCTTACAACCCTCTTTTTCGAGTATTGACCAAAATGAACTAAAAAAATAAATAAAAATAGGAAAGGTTTCATTAGCTTTGAAATCAGGCAAGAGTGCGAACCTCATTTCATAAATATGAGTAATGTTTCTCGGATACTGTACAGCTTGACTCAAATGAAAGAAAGTGTCTATAATCAACTTCAGCACACTGTTCTCAGTACTTGATAAAAATTAACAGTGGAGCTTTTCTGTGCTACCCAGAGAGGGGTTCAGAGGGCGTTGTTCCAGATTCCAGTCATCACCTAAAGGGACATTTTCACAATGTCTTCCAATTCCTTGCAGCAGGAACCCACTTAAGTGACCCCAACCTTGACTTCCAAACAGTACCTCTCTACCAAGGGAAGAGTCATGGCATCTACATCATAAATCTGAAGAGGGTGTGGGAGAAGTTTCTGCCATTGTTGCCACTGAAAACCCAGCTGATGGCAATGTCACATCCTCCAGGAACACCGGCCAGCGGGAACCGTGTCTTCTCTCAAACAGGCATCTTACGTTAACCTTCCTACCCTCGGTCTGTGTGACACGGATTCTCTCCTGCGCTGTGTAGACATTGCCATCCCGAGCAACGAGGGAGCTCACTCAGTGGGTCCGGAGTGGTGGGTGAGGCCTGGCAAGTTCTGCACATGCGTGGCACTGATTCTGATGATTTCGGTTGTGTTTGCTGGTTTGTGTTGTAAACAGCCTTCCTCTCCGAAGCTTTGCTATTAATCCCTGTGTCAGAGGGCAATCTGAGGGCCCCTCCTGATTGTATTGCGTACATTCGCAAATAACCCCTCTCTTCTTTTTGGTGGCTCTTTATTCAGGGTCCTTGAACCAAGCTTGAGTATTTTTTCTTGTTCCATGGTGTGAATTCTTTCTGTGAACCTCCTCCTCCATCCCTGGAGCATTTAGATCCGAGAATCCTGGGCAATTATGCTCAGGAAATCCCAGATGTGCGAATTTTCTGCAGGTACACAATTTAGATTTTCTCTCTGAGATCCCTGTTTTATAAAAAAGGGTTTTATAGGTAAGTAAATAAGATTTTGGAAAAATAGTTAAAGTGATTGATTTAGTTCTTCTTACATTTCTTTTTAAAAGTTATTAGATGATACAAGCAATGCTCAAATACAGGCTTATAAAAACTCAAATGGGATAGAGGCGTATAGAGTAAAGTATTGGAGCCTCTTTCCATTTCCCCTAGCAAACTTTCTTCTTTAGTTATAAGCACTATTAACATTTAAGTGTATATCAGTCAAGACATTACACTTTTTTTTTTCCTTTTTGTCTTTTTTCGTGTCCGGCAACGGACCGCAACCCTCACTGTCGCGCCCATACCGGACCGGGACCGGCAACGGGATCGCAACCCTTGGTGCTGCGCCCGCCCCTCGCTCAGCCAGTGAGCGGGAACCGGTCTGTATGTGGGATCCGAACCCTCGGCGGGAGCGCCGCCGCACTCCCAAGCGGCGCTCTGTAGCAGTGCGCCACCAGGCCGGCCCAAGACATTACACTTTTTTACATGCATATGTAAATAGACACTTGTGGAGTTTCTTTCTTTTAATGTCATGGGACTATAGTGCAGTTCTCCCGCCCTCTTAAAAATATGTCTTAGAAAGCTCTCCTTATTGGCAAATATAAATCTATCTCATTTTTTTTAACTGTTGTGAATATCCCATGATATGAATACACCATAGTAAATTTAACTTTTTTCTTTTAATTGAAGAGACATTTAGGTTGTTTTTAATTGTTGCTGCAATAATCAATTCTGCAGTGACATTTTTGCATAAGTATATATTTGACTTTGTGAATAAGCATGTTCTTAAAATAGATTTCTTTTCTTTTTCTCTTTTTTGGCCACTGGCCAGTGCAAGGATCCAAACCCTTGACCTTGGTGTTATAACATCATGCTCTAACCAACTAAGATAGATTTCTTGCAGTGGAATTGCTGAGTCAGGGAATGGATGCATTTAAATATTGATAGAAACTGTTAGAATGTCTGTATCAATTTCTTTTCCCCTTAACAGTGAGTGTAGTTATTTGAGGCTGATTTCAACTGATTCTCTCTATATGATTGGGGCATTACCAGGATTTGGCATAAGCAACCAAGGAGTGATTTTAGCAAAATTTTCAGAGTACATTGGACCCTCCTGCTATTGAAAACAGTCCTTCAACTCCTGGGTTGCAGATTCTGATCCAGAAGGAGATAAAATTACACTTCTTGTGCACTTGTGGTTTCTGAGGTAAGTGTATTCCTTCATGTCTGTGGGTTTTCTTTTACAGTGCTATGTTTTGTTAATAACACTTTCAAGGCACATTTTCCAGCCTTGGCAGAGTTTGTGTTTACTTATAGTGTGGTTACAGCTGTATGTTGGTCAGCGGTAACTATCTAAGCTGGATTGCACTGGGAAAACCCTTTGCCTCCTCATTAAAGACTTATGTGGGAGAACTTATATCATTCTTTAAGCCTAAAAGTTATTCCCTTTGTCTTTCCCAAAAGAAATTATGTAGGAAGAGAGACCTGTTAAACTGTCAGTTTATCTCCAGTGAATAGCTTCATAATTGTTCAGTGTTTAAAGAATAAATTGAGAGCCGGCCTATGGCTCACTCCGGAGAGTGCAGTGCTGATAACACCAAGGCCACGGGTTCGGATCCCATATAGGGATGGCCTGTTTGCTCACTGGGTGAGCGTGGTGCTGACAACACCAAGTCAAGGGTTAAGATTCCCTTACCAGTCATCTTTAAAAAAAAAGAATAAATTGATAGCTAGTATTCTGTGGCTACTAAAGCCCTCTAATTATACTGTGCTCTCTTGACCCTGTAATAATCCCAGCTCTCAACTTTGGAGGACCTTCCATGCTTTCTTGAGCTGGGGTATTGAAATGCCATGGTTTTTATGACACTTAGGGCACTTTATGACAATAAACTATCTGTAGTAGGGAAAAACCTGTGGAAAATTAACATGTGTTCTCTATATTACATGGAGTGAAAGGGTGCTATGCGTCTGAATGTTCGTGTCTCCCCTATCCCCCAAAATTCATATGTTGAAACCTAACCCCCAATGTGATGGTATTAGGAAGTGGAGCCTTTGGGAGGTGATTAGGTCAAAAGGACCAAGCCCTCATGAGTAGGATTAGTGCCCTTATAAGAGAGGCCCTGGAGATATTCCTTGCCCCTTCTACCATGTGAGGACTTGGCTAGAAGATGCCAAATTCTGAATCAGGAGGAGGGCCTTCACCAGACACCAAATCTGCTGACACCTTGATCTTGGACTTCCCAGCCTTCAGAACTGTAAGAAATAAATGTCTTGTGTATAAGCTACCCAGTTTATGATATTTTATTATAGCAGCCTGAATGAACTAAGACAAGTGGTAATAGGGATGGAGGAGAAAGCTAAAGAAATATTTGGAGTTTAAGAGATATTTTAGACTTAGAAATAGAGGGTGAAGTAGCAAACGTAACAATTTTAGAGAATTATCCAGAGAACATCATCTGTTGAGCTCTTGCTAGTTGCTGTATGTGCTTATTTCTAATCTCCATGACAACCCTATGAAGGAATGCCATTTCTTCATTTTAAAATGTGGAGACTAAGACTCAAATAGGCTCTGTGACATGCCTAGCACCTCATGACTAATAAGTAATTGTACAGGATTCAAATTTATGTTTGTCTTGTTTCAAAATCTTTGCTATTCTTACATAATGTACTTTGTGCCAGTTAAATTTGAATTTCAGTGGAACAACAAATACCTTTTTAGTATAAATATGTCCCACATATTTTATGGGGATATACTTAAACCAAAAAAATAAAAAATAAAAATAAAAGATAATTTCTCTGAAATTCAAATTTGACAGAATGTCCTGTATTTTTGTTTGCCAAATCTGGCAGTCCTAGACTCCCGTTATAACCTGTTTGGACCGAGAATAGGGTTGGGGCAGAGAAAGGGGTGGAAATCTCCTTTCCTCCTCTCCATCGCTCTTTCTTTTCTTTCTGGTCTCTCTTTATATCTCTTCCCTTGTTTTCCTCAAGATAGCATGACCTCAGCTGGTGATTTTTTCACCTACACCCTGGATTTTGATAATAGTTTTTAGAGAGAATGTGGCTGTTCTCACAGACCTGTGCCCTAAAATCAACTGGCCTAGTGGGGGGGCCACTTGAATACTCTCTTATTTTACTTTGAACATCAACCTTAAATACTGCCAGTATCTATTTTAGATAATACAGAGGAGATGTCCCTTAGGATTAAACTTGTCAGATTTTAGCTTGAGGGTTAGCCAATTAGCTCAGTTGGCTAGAGCGTGGTATTATAACATCAAGGTCAAGGGTTTATATCCTCATACTGGCCAGCCACAGGAAAAAAAAAAGAGAGGAAAAAATTGTTTATATAAAGTTGTCAGATTTTAGCCTGGAAGATACAAAAGCTATTTACAAGAAAGGATATGCAGAGGGGGGCTGTTATGCCCAACCATGATTAAATTCAGAACTTGTTCTGCCAGGATTATAAATCAAGCAATTCCTGCAACCACGTGACAAGCACTGTTTGGTTCTCAGCAGTATTCAAAGATAACGTCCCACTCTTGTGACATCCTATTTTTTATCTTTGCAAGATAAGATAAAAGCACTAAAAGAGAAATAGATGTGAAAATGGTGCCTTTACAAGGTTTGAGGACATCTGTGGACACCAAGCAGTAAGTCTCTGGCACACTGTCAAAACTGGGACATTTAAAACTGGTGGCTCTGGATGTATAAGAAGTGATGAAGTGATGTTATAGACCTATGTAGTAAGGCTGTGAGTGTACTATGGTGTCAGACAAAGTTATTATTGAAGATGTTTCTGTTTAGCATTAACCTCAGCATTAAAGAAACCTTTGTGACTGCCTGGCCAGAATTGCTTCTGGCTGCTCTTAGCCTTGTAGCAGCCAAGGCTTAGGAGGGCTCAGGGACTCTGTGTCTACTTATTGTACCTTTGGGGTGGTTGGGAGTATTGCTGTAACTCTGTCTGGCATAGCAGATTGGGGAACTCAGCATCCAACTACCCTGCCGGTACTTTGGGCCAACCTTTAGAAAACTCTGTGAAACAGGAGGTTGATCTTTGTCATTGTCTCCTTCTCCTGCCATGCCTTTCTCTCTCCTGTGACCCAGAGAAGCTGTGACAGCTCTATTTACTTTCTTCCAGGCAGTGAGCTAGGAGAGGGCTTGTCAATAAGACAATGGCATTTT
Organism: Galeopterus variegatus; assembly: GCF_000696425.1. NCBI lineage: Eukaryota > Metazoa > Chordata > Mammalia > Dermoptera > Cynocephalidae > Galeopterus > Galeopterus variegatus. The sequence continues at coordinate 130,731 of NW_007731043.1, read as the reverse complement.
GTCATTTTATGTGGGACTCATGGAAGCTTAAGGGTCTTTGAAATCTACTGGGAGGCTTCTTTAATGGCAGAATTTTAGATACCATGACACAAAGATTGGCAACCTTTGTGTCATCCATCAGAGATAGAACTCAGAATCACTTCAGCTGATACTGAACTCCACAATCCAAATCCTAGTGCCTGGAATGCGGCTGTGTTTTCCAGAAAGACGTTTGTTTTATCCTCCTTTCAGTATTACTGACAAAGTTGAAAATAAACTATCCATCAGTGTAAATGGTATTAGAGTCTGCAATAACATCACCTTGGATCTGCTTCAAGTGTTCCAAAGGGCCTTACAAGAAACTTGAAATTCTGATTTGGAAGTGTGCTATTGAATAACTCTCAATTTACTTCTTTATTTTTGGGGTCTGTACATCTCCATTGCCTGAAAAACTATCAGAAGAGGCAATATTGCCTAAGTTATGATACACGTGGACTCGTAAATGCACTTTAGTATGTGGAACTGTTACTAAAGGAGTCCTGAAATGACATAAAAAATCATTTGCCAATGTTATGGTAATTGATAACTAATACCAAGGTATTTGGGGTGTTATGGTTTTACTAACTTATTTTCTAGATATAGAATTAATGCACATTCATTGGAACATTGTAGAAATTACAAAATATATATATAAATATATACAAAATGAAACACCTTTTTGCTCTTTAAAACCTGTCTTTGGAAGGATAAGGTCATTGTCCAAATGGCTTTCATACCTGTATACTCGACCTAGTTAATGTTATAGAACAGATAAAAGACAAAATAAAATATGCAGGGGCTAGACTAATCTAAATAAAAGCAGAGAGTTTGATTCTTTTTTTTAAAAAAAATGCGGTTAGTAAATTTTGACCAATAAAATGCTCTTCTTTTATCATTTGAAAAGGGGAGAAAGTGGTAGTTGAAACTTGACTCCTCCGAAAAGGTGAAATTTAGACCTTGATTGGTATATGAAGTAACTTTGACCCCTGACCTTCAAAGAGGGATGTTTTCTTCAAACTAATAACATTGGCACGAGTAACAACCCCATTGCCAGTAAATCTCTGTCCATTGGAGGTATTAGTCCAGGAAAGCCAAAACTGAGACTAAATTATGTCAGTCATTATTCTGGAAATGCTATATGAGGCTCCAAAGGAAGTTCTACAAGAATTTGCCTAAATGTGTGTGAAACGATGGCATTGTTAGGGTAAGATGACAGCCTCTCCAGGTGACTATTTGAATAGGCTCATTGCAATGTATTCTTTCAGATACTTTTGTCTTTAGTCACATTACTTAGTTTTTTGCTTAAACCTGTTTTTAAATAACTTTTTTTCTGATAAAACATGCAGGAAATGCTATCTTATCAAATGTCATCTTCCTTAACATACTGGGATTGGCTTCTTGGCTTTCTGCATGACTCTGTGGAGGCTTCCCTAGCACCTGATCTGAAATAGCCACCACAGTCACTCCCTGTATACTTTTCATCAAAGACTTATGACCAACTGATTTTTTTGTTTTGGTTTTTTTGGTGACTGGCCGGTACGGGGAACTGAACCTTTAACCTTGGTGTTACAAGGCTGCACTCCAACCAATCGAGCTAACTGGCCATACCCTTGATTTTTGTTTTTAATATCTGGTTCTCTTGCTAAAATATATGCTTCCTGAAAAGGGAGACCCCATCAGTGTTGTTCCTTGCTGTTTCTCTAGGGCCTAGAACGGAGCCTGCCACATAGTAGGTTCTCAAAAGATCTTTGTTGAAAGAATGAACGACTCCATAAATGAATTCTTCTCTATTCTTATACCAGCATCTCATTGTTTACTGACTGTTTATCAATTGCTAATGCTGCTACCTCTTTATTCTTTCACCAGATTTTCTAGACTGTTCTTGCATGTTTTTCTTCCAAACACACTTTAATTGTTTTTTCAAATTTTCTTTCCAATATCATGTGGATTTTGATCGAAAAGTGCATTAAATTTTTAAATTTGTGAACACTTGACACATATATAACAGTGATTCCCCATCTGCAAATATGCTACATCTCTCCATTTATTTTTTTAAAAAAAATCTTTTATGGCCTTGTGCTAAAAAATGAGTACCTATTATTGATGGTAAAATTATTAGCACTAAAATGACTTAAAGTAATTTTAATCTGTAAGGAGCTAATAAATTTAGGATTGGAAATGTGGGGTGTTAGGTACTGTTTCTAATTGTACCACAGATGATACGGCTTTAGGATGCAGGCCAAGAGTGATCAGAGTCCAGAGTACCATGTCCATTATCAACGGGTGGGAGAGAGGGTTGGCACAGATGGAAGGGGATGTGTCTACAACATTTGGATAAGTGCTAGAAGAGAGGAAATATTACTTCAAGAAGAGAGGAAATATTACCTATAGGTCTATAATTCCTCTCCAGCAATTTAAAAAATCTGAAAAGTCCTGAAAGCTGAAAGTTTTTATCATCTGATCTGAATTGACAGGAGGCTAGTGTCTTTCTCTCTCCCATTCAGTGAGAAGATTCATGTTTAGCTGTAAAAATATTTATGTGTTTGCATACAGGGAAATGCTCCAGACCCTTCTGAAAGTGGTTTGTAATATGCAGAATATATCCCTTGTTATCTTTCAACCATGCGACATATGGCCCAAGGTTCAGATAAAGGATTGTGGAACCTATAGATTATTAGATTGCCATATTTTAAATCTTTAGAATTTTTTTTTAAACCACAATTTCTTGGGATGGCTGTTGCTTGGCTATAAAATGAAAGATTTTATGAAATGAATGTCCTTTAACACAGGCTTCAGTGGAGTAAATAAACTAAATAATTTTCTGAACATAGGTCCTAAATTTTGAGTGGTGGTGGTTGCTTAAACCAGTCTTTTTGTACAATAGTAAATGCCATCCCAGTCCATTCATGCCTTCATAATTCTTTTAGAGTTTATGCTACATTCTAAAGCCATGTACTATGCTGGGCAATCCTTTGAAAGTGGGGTCCTGTAAGGAATATCATTCAGAAAGAGATGATAAGGGCTGGCAGGTTAGCTCAGTTTGTTAGAGTGCAGTGTTGGTAATGACAAGGTCGAGGGTTTGGATCCCTGTACTAGCCAGTTGCAAAAAATAAATAAATAAATAAATAAAGAGAGAGAGAGAGAGAGATGATAAATACTCTACTGTAAATCTCTTCATCACAGAATTTAGAAGAAATGAACTCACTATTTTAACCAATATAACATAATAATATACAGATTAATCTGAGGGAAAACTCAAAGAGTTTAGCAAAAGGATTTTTTCTCTAGCTTTCTTTTTCACTTCCCATTCCTCAAGTTTCTAATGAGATATTCTCTAATTTATTATTATCTGCTTGATTATTTGCTTGATTAAATCCAAGTTTTTTGTTATCATTTTTGAACAGGGCTTAGTCTTATTCCTGACCAGGTTCTTTTTTTTTTTTTTGACCGGTAAGGGGATCGCAACCCTCGGCTCGATGTCGTCTGCACCGCGCTCAGCCAGTGAGCGCACCGGCCATCCCTATATAGGATCCGAACCCACGACCTTGGCGCTGCCAGCGCTGCACTCTCCCGAGTGAGCCATGGGGCCGGCCCCTAACCAGGTTCTAATGTAGTGTGCAAGGCTTGTGGGTTCTGTAGTTTTTTAAAAAATATATTTATTTTTTATTTTTCTTCCTTATTATTATTTAAAATATTTTTTTTGGCAGCTGGCTGGTACAGAGATCCAAACCCATGACCTTGGTGTTATAAGGCTGTGCTCTAACCAACTGAACTAAATGGCCAGCCACTAGATTATTTTTAAGAGTACTTTTTATTGGCCTTTTGGAGAGAAAAACTGACACAGCTTAGTGATGAACATAATCCCTGGAATAACAGAGACTTGAATTCTCATTCTAGGTCCAGCCTTCACCACCATAGGGTGGGCAGGCAGAGCTCCACTGGTTGTTGTGTTTACTCAAAGCACAGAAGTGCCAGCAGGGGGAAAGATTCCACTGTTTTAAAGTAACCACTTGAGACCTTCAGAAAGGCAAGTGTCCTCTCCCTATCTGTTTCTTTATCTTTAAACTAAGTCTAATAATAGTATAAAATTGTTCTTGCCCAACCTTTCAGGATACACTTTCAGTTTTCATTAATTATGACTGAACATTTTCAGTTTTAAGGAAATACTTGCAAACCCAATTTTGCTCAAATAGGAGTGATTTGAAAGAAACAATTCTGCTGAAATACTTGTGCATGTAGTTTTCTTCTATATAGACAATCTGAAAATTATTTTGGAGTTTTTAAGATTTCTCAGTTCTGAGAAAATATTAAGCTAGAAGCTTATGGAAGACAAAAGAGCACTACAGAAGAAGTGGAAGAGTGGAAATTTAGAAGTGTCAGATTACAGGAAATCATCTTTTTCATAGTAATGAAAAAATTTATCATTTTTGTCTTGGGATAGTAAAATGTCTTCTAATTTTGTTATTTTTCACACTGGAACTCGCAGCTGTGTTGTTCAGAAGTTCCACTTTGACATTTCCTCAGGCATTTCACCTTAAGCACAGACCAAGATGAAATCATCATCCTCCTCTAAAATTACTAGTCCTTTTACGTTCTGTGTGTAGCACCACAATGTACTCAGTTGCTCAAACTTACAGATTTTGGAATCTTTTTTGACTCCCAACTCTACCTCGCCTCCCCCATCCAGTTCTAAATCCTGTGAGCCTCTTTGTTTTTCATAGCTGTGTCTTTCTTTTCGTCCCCACTGCCACTGATGTAGTTTGGACCTCCTTCTCTTGACTTATGTAACAGCCTTCTCACTGGTCTTGCTGTCCCTAAAATGACCCATCCATCTCTTACCCACCTACCCTTACTCCTGTCAATGATTTGTTCTCCACATTGCTGCTAGAGCAGGTTTTCCAAGATGGTTAATCAGATCAAATCCCTCTAAAACACATACTTCCTCAGTTGTTTAGATTTGCTGTAAGACAAGACTCAGTCCCCTTAGCACAGCCCCCTGCTGTGATGCTTGTACAGGTTGTGCCCTGCTCTAGGTCCCACTTGATTGATAGGCTGTGTCTGTCAAGAAGATTGTAATGGGTTGAATTGTGATCCCATCAAAATGTGCCCAAATTCTAATCTCTGGTACCCGTGAATGTGACTTATTTGGCAAAAGAGTCTTTGCAGATAAAATTAAGTGAAGGATGACTATATGAAGTCATCCTAGATTAACTGGATGGGCCCTAAAATCCAATGACAAATGTCCTTTTAAGAGGAGAGAAGACACAGACGGGGGAAGAGAAAAACACTGAAGTATTTCTTCATGTAAAGGTGGAGGCAGAGATTGGAGAGATGTGTCTACAATTCATGGAAAGCCAAGGATTGCTGGCAACCACCAGAAGCTAGGAGAGAAGCATGGAATGGATCCTCTCTCAGATCCTCCAGAAAGAACCAATCCTGTCAACAACTTGTTTTCAGATTTCTGGCCTCCACGATTGTATGAAATCTTGTTATTTTAAACTACCAATTTTGTAGTAATTTGTTGTAGCAGCCCTGGAAAACTAATACAAGTGCTTTTTCTTTGGGGGCTGGGGATGCCTTTTTCTAAATCACACAAAAGTCTGTATGGGATAGCAGTGGCCCTGAGCTCCCCGTTATGTGACTGCTGCCCACCTCCAGGATCACTGTTTGACATTTCTCTCTCTTCACCCCCTATGTCCTTGGCTAAGTCCTGTTTTCCCTTTTAAAATTTGGCTCAGGAAACTCATCCTTTGGGAAGCTTTCCCTGAGAGCCGTCTCTCTACCCCCAGTCTAGATTAGTCCTTCTGGACATGCTCTGTCATGTGCTGATGATATCATGTTGTGTCCTCTGCTTACATGGCTAGCTCCTCCTGCAGTCTATAAGGTCCTGGAGGGCGGTGTGAATGCATTTGTAGTTCTAGCACCCAGCATAGTTCTTGGCTTATGGTAGGTGCTCAAGTGTTTATGGAACCAGTGGAAAAAAAGGTTGAGTGGAAAGGCTGCCAGGATTGTTGTGTGGGTTGAGCACCAGTGAGTGCAACAAAAGCCAGGCCATAAGATCTGGTGCCAGGCTGCACCTGCCCAGAAAAAGGGGTGTCTTCTTCTAATTCACACAAAGGTGCCCATGGGCTAGTGATGGACAGGGTGGACAGGATTAACTAATTAGTGGTTGTAGAAAGGCTGTGGTTCCAGGATTTTTTTTTTCCTCTGAGT
>NW_007731043.1:89611-123500 GCF_000696425.1 Galeopterus variegatus | reverse complement strand
AGTGAGCGGGAACCGGTCTGTATGTGGGATCCGAACCCTCGGGCGGGAGCGCCGCCGCGCTTCCCAAGCGGCGCACTATCCAGTGCGCCACTGGGCCGGCCCAGAATTGATCTTTTTAAGAATCATGGCATATATACAATATATACAGTCATGTTTCTAAGGCAGAACATTCTGTGCGAGACAGTTTTTCATGTGATAGAAGCCAATTAGCAGAGGTGCAAAATATGTAAACATATATACAACTTCCTCAAGCTGGCAAGAGGTGTCTAGTTGGAGAGGGATATTCACTCTGTAGTGCTTTCAAATCAGAGTGCCTCAGGATGGAAGATGCTGGATAGGGCTGGAACTTCCTCTATCGTTAATCACAGTCACACAATAATAAGAAAAACAATAAATCTACTTCAACTTACACTTCCTCCCACTCCAGCCAAGTTAAGTCTTCTGAGTGGTCCAGCCATTGCAAAGCAACGCTGATGGCCAAGTCATAGTGTGCCTGGAAGCAGAAAGCACAGAGAGCAAAGAATCGGGCTCAGACACTGGCCAAAGCACTCCCTGGACCCAATGACAACGGCACTGCTAAGCCTGTTCTATCATTTTGTCATGTCCAGAATGGGAAGGATCATTAGCTACATCTAATAACCTGATGCTCAGCCAGAAATAGTTAGAGATCTTCAGTCATTGCATTTATCTCCTACTAGAGCAGTTATTTGATTTGTGTGGTCCGGAAAAAAAAGGAGACATCAGTGGAAAGAATACTAAACTGTGAATCAGGGAATCTGGGCTCAAATCTCGGTATTGCCAACAGCTCACGGCATATCCTTGGATGAGTGATTGATGCTCTCTGGGCCTCAGTTTCCTTAAATTTTAAAATAGGAAAAGGTGAGGGTGGGGGTGGGGGCACAGAGAACGATTTCTGATTCTGCGGGTTGAATGTCAGAAGGGTGCTTCCAGGAGCCCAGGGGAAGTGTTGTGGGCACTTGGACGGAGGTGCCGTTCTGTCCACCCAGGGAGGTAGAGACTCCTGGTAGAGGCTTCAGAGAGGAGACTTCGTTGGAGCTGGGCTTGAAGGATCAGGAGAGTCTCTACAGATGGAGAGGGCCATCCCAGGTGGAGGGACCAGCGTAAGCAAGGGACAGGAGGGAGACCTGATTAAGTGATTTGCTGAGAGTCTCACAAACAGTAAAAAGCTGAGGACCAGTTCCCATGTTCATTCCTGTCAAAGTGACCGCCTTTTCCTGGTAATTTCTAGGAGTTCTTGTTTAGTAAGCATCATTACCATTTATCTATCAAAATATTCCTTCTGTCCTCTCCATCCCCACATCCAGAAAAGCGAAGGTTGGTTTTGTTTTAGTTTTAGACAGGTTCTAGGGTTCTAACATTCTCTAAGCAATATAATTATTTATTCCAGGGAGTAAACCAAACTGAAAAGTGAACCTAAATTTAAAATAATAATAAACAAATAAATAAATAAATAAATAAATAAATAAATAAATAAATAGGAAGAATTGGACCAGGTTCAAGTGTTGAAACCTAATCCAAAATTTGATGACTGGACCAGCAGCACTGGAAACACCTGTTTGCTCACTAGAAATGCAGATTACGGGCCAGCCCGGTGGCACACTCGGTAGAGTGCGGCGCTTGGGAGCGCGGTGGCGCTCCCACCAAGGGTTCGGATCGCATATAGAGACCGGTCCACTCACTGGTTGAGCACGGTGCGGGCGCGACACCGAGGGTTGCGATCCCGTTACCGGTCACGAAAAAAGACAAAAAGGAAAAAAAAAAAAAAGAAATGCAGATTACCAGCCCCTCCCCAGACCTACTGAACCAAAACAGTTGGCTGGCTGCTACAGGGACTGAACTTAACTTTCTAATAAAAATTTCTTTGCAGAGCTGGCCCCGTGGCACACTCGGGAGAGTGCGGCACTGGGAGTGCCGCTCACCACGGGTTCGGATCCTATATAGGGATGGCCGGTGTGCTCACTGGCTGAGCGCAGTGCGGGCGACACCAAGCCAAGGGTTGCGATCCCCTTACCAGTCACAAAAAGGACAAAAAAAAAAAAATTCTTTGCAGCTGGCCAGTACAGGGTTGGAACCCTGGACCTTGGTGTTATCAGCACTGTGTTCTAACCAACTGAGCGAACCAGCCCCAAAATAGCATTGTAATAAGACCTCATTCAAGTTCAAGAAGCACTGTTCTAATCTTTTTCATTTCTCTGATGAATATGTGTATAGAAAGGATAAAAGTTAATCACTTATTTAGCTCCAGAGAAGGTCTGAAAGTCAGTGAGCCTTGCATTGCTTTAGTCAGAGAGGGAAAGGAGAGGAGAGGGAAATGGAGAGTGCCTTTCTCTCTTTTTATTGCAAGGATAGCAATGGGCAGCCTGAAAGAAAATGAATTTCTTTTTCTTTTCTTTTTTTTTTTTTGCGGCTGGCTGGTATGGTAATCCAAACCCGTGACCTTGGTGTTATAAGGCTGCATTCTAACCAACTAAGCTAACTGGCCAACTGCACTAATTTCTTTTGAATTAGATCTTTCTACAGTTTCTTAATTTTTATGGAGTGAACTTTCAGAACCTAATATGAGTCTGGGTTTCAATATGAATAACCCAAAGGATTTTAGGATTACTCATTTCTTTGGTCTTCCCCCACTAATGCAAATGGTAAAGAAATTGTTATATGCGACAATTACATGAGAGCTAATTTTGTCAAAAAAATTTTAATAACATGTAAGTAACATTTTACCTTGTATTCATTTTGTTTTTTAATCTTTTCTCTCCTCATAGCAAATAACTCTCATGACATATTTTCTCACTGTCTTTTAGCTTTCTGTCTAGGGTGATGAAATGACCATATGGACAATTTTAGGATGAGGAGAAGACGAGGAAGGAGACATTTTTAGCGGGAGTGGGTGTCAATATTGCTTATGATTATAAATTGGATCCTTGTTCTGTCCCCTAACACACATAACACATATGGGTCTTGCAGCAGCATGCCTTTCTTTACCATATCATCTAGAAAGGTGAGTTGCCTTCTTCCTTTTGGGTCAAATTCATTTTCCCGAAGTCTGATGCCAATATAATCTCCCCTTAAAAGGAAGAGAGCAGTGTTGAACCATGGCGGGGTGACATGTGGCTCAGTCTGCAGAAAGAAGCTTTCTCCCCAGCCCCTCCCTCCTTGACCAAAATACAAGAGAAGTCACTGATGCTCTGGTAGCTGAGATAATATTCAATTTTGATTTACACAGTAATTCTGTAATGCTGCAGGTTAAAAATGTCTAACCATAATTAACTTAAATCACATTTATCTAAAAATTAAACTCACATTGTTGGAATAGAATTTATAGGAAAGCAAGGAACATACTAAATATTCACACACAGAAAAAGTTTTACAAGACCACAGGGTTGAGACCCACTGTTTAAAATAAAGATTCCCTTGCTGCCCATGTTGAATTCAGGCAGAATGTCCAAAGCTGATATATTCCAGATATATAAAATTCTGTAGACATATATTCTCTTGACTTGAGGCTGTTTCATATTAGAATGCAAATACCGTTAGGAAGAGTTATGCATAAAAACATGTTGGTAGTTCCACTTTACTGTATCCTTATCAGATCCTTTCCTAACAGTGGCTTTTAATAAGAGGATGTAGCATAGAAAGGGTGCTACCCTGGAAAAGTCCACGAAAGGAACTGGATGCAGGAAAAGGACCTTGGGGTCTGTGAGGATAATCTTAGCAAATTTCACAATTTTACATCAGGCCAGTTCTGTTTGTCTATTTGGCACACTAGAACACTTTGCACTAGTTACTGCACGGAGGATAAATTTGTTTCTAGCTTTTAAAAGCTTTTCTTCTGAGTCATTAAGCTTTTCTAAATCTATAAAAATTCTTGAATTTTTTGCTGTGAAATTCCAAGTCACTTTGAAGTAGCCTAAATGAATTCTTTGGATATAAAATTGTATTTATATTAATTTTGAAATTCTAATTCTTTGGATGAGATATGTAGAGGAGTTGGTATTCCTGATTACAGTCTGTTCTTTATTATTGTACTGTGTTATTGGCCTCCAAACACATACATGTAAACATATGTGAATTCATATATAGTTTGTTCCAGCATTTCTTAAGGACTTATTCAAAGATAATTATCTTAGGAGGCAGAAAAAGGGATTGTTATAAGATCTTTGATGAAAAGGGTATTATTATAATACCTATAATACATATGAAATACAGCACAACCATTTTCTCTTTTTTTATGGTCTTGATTTTTCCCCAATATTTGTTATGTACCAGCTCAAAGAAAGACTACCACAGGAGGAAAATATTTTCTTTTGAGAAACTTGATGTTTTCTATGTTAGTTTTAAAAAATGTTCAGATGTCAAGAAAAAGGAGATAAATTATTTAGTTGGTAAGGCGGACAATAAAAGAGGAAGAGGCTGCAATTGAAATGCTGGGCCCTTGGGTCCATTTTTCAGAAATGTCTCCTATCTCTTCACCAGCAGGGCCAGCCCCTTTCAATGGCGCATCTTGCCCACAGATGCTGACTGGGCTGTGAGCTCAGCTCCGAAGATCTAGAGCAGGAATGCCTTGAATGTCACCCTGCCAGCAGAAACATCCTCCCAAGAGCCCCAGCATCCCGCTTTGCACCACATATAATGCATCCCTGGTAGGAGAGAGTGGCCAGATAATCTTCTGGCTTTCTCCTACAGTGCAGGAATAGATTTTTTACCCCCTGCCAATATCCAGACCATTTATGACATGAAACCCACCAAATGCGGGGTGTCATAAATGAAACTTATTCTCAATCGTACTTACAGGAGCTTTTTCATTTCCTTCTTTATAAGCCTTCTTTCCATGATTAAAGGCTTATCCAGCTGAGCAGGTATCTGCAGCTTACACTGCACTTGATATCCTTTGGAAAGACCCAGCTCTCTGAGGCTAGAAGCTACTGCAGCAAATCAGAGAGAATTTGAGTTAGGGATTCTATCACCCCAAATACCAGTCATGGAGTCCTAAGCTCTGGAAGGGATCTGAGAGTGCACAGAATTTAGGCCTCTTATATAGCTGGTTGCAGGTCAGAAAGCTGTCTGGAGGCTAGTGCACTGTACCTTGCGTTTATCTGACATCTTTTATTCCTCCCAAGTTTTTCCAACCCTTATCATTTACTTATTTTTGCAATACTCTAGCATGTAAAGCAGAAATGGCTCATGTAATAGTTTATGAAACTCTCTGGGCAGAACCATCAAAACATGGGTGGCTTGTGATATGAATATGTGTGAATTTTTCTCTGTGCATTAACCATTTAAACATAGTGACTCCCAGTGAGTCCCTGGTGCTAAGGCTCATAATGAAGTTTACTGTAGAACCTGGGGCAGGAGTGAGGATAGGGCTGACAGGAGAGACTCCATGTTGTCCTTTGCACCAAGAGCCCAGTGGTAGTCTACATGCTGGAAATGCAGCAGAGACCCCAGGGACAACAGACCATGTCCTGTTCCAGGAAACACTAGGGAGAACAAGGGTTAAAGATAAGCCCTAAAGACACCGGTATGTCCCACAAACATGTCACTCCCCAAGATTCCTTAACCCCCTTGTGTAAGCATTTTTTGATAGGACTCAAGAGAGCAATGAGGCTCCGGCAGAGGAGGATAACCATCAGCTCCTACCTGCCGATGCTGACAACAGAACACCTTGGACCTTGGACTAGCTGAGGAAGACTCCATTTGTGAGAATGGAGACCTTGCACTCTTTCCCAAGCCCTGATCCAGCTCTTTTGGTTTGAAAACCCCCTCATGCTGAACACTAGGAGAGCAGCATTTCCCTTTCATACTGACTCCCTCATGCACGAGCTCTCTCTCAATAAACCTCACTTGCTCAGCTGTACACTGGGTTCAATGTTCATTTCTATGACTCCAAGTCCCAAGGACCTGGCATATCTGTTCTGGTAACACACTCATCTGTAATCTACTGCTAGGAGATCCTTGAAAGAATGTGTGGTCACAGCAAATGTGTCTTTAGTTCCCACCCCCACATTGAGCCAGAAGTTGGAGATCAGGTGGCAGGGTTAAAAGGGGTATGATCATGACCCCCTGACATCTGCAACTATCCCACTGATGACCATTGAGCAGCCACAGGAAGCATCCCGGGGTCCTAAGCCAGGTCAGTGGGGGGCCAAGGGCCTCAGCCACACCCCCCACCACCATCTGACATCTGCAACCAGCCCAGTGATGACCACCCAGCTCCTGCAGGAAGCACCCTAGGCTCCCCTGCTGGAATGAAGGGGGTGCCACAGCCCTTGATCAAGCCCCCCTCTTTCATACTCCTCCCACCCTATTTCCTTTCCCCTTTCTCTCTCCCCCTCCTACCAACTGCTCCACAACATCTTAAAATATAAAAAAATAATAATATTAATAAATACATTCTTTTATAAAAGGGGTCTGAAGTCACAAGAAAAGAGTTTATAAAAAAGTGTCACTGTTGACTAGGATACCCAGGGAGAGATATAAAGAGGGATATCAACTCTATCTGCAATGTTTTATTTCTTTAAAAATATTTGAAGCAAACCATGATGGTTAATTTTATGTGCGTCTGGGGCACTATGCCCAGATATTTGGTCAAACATCATGATGGATGTATTTGTGAAGGTGTTTTTGGATGAGAATTAACATTTAAATCAGTGGACTTTGAGTAAAACAGATTACCCTCCATAATAAGAGTGGGCCTCATCCAATCAGTTGATGGCCTTGATAGAACAAAGACTGACCTCCCCCAAGCAAGAAGGAATTCTGCCAGCAGGCAGCCTTTTTTTTTTTCCTTTTTTGTCTTTTTTACTGACTGGTAACGGGATCGCAACCCTCGGTGTTGCGCCCGCACCACGCTCAGCCAGTGAGTGGGAACCAGTCTCCACATGGGATCCGAACCCTCGGCGGGAGCGCCGCCGCTGCGCTCCCAAGCGGTGCACTCTCCAGTGCGCCACTGGGCCGGCCCAGCAGGCAGCCTTTGAATTCAAACCGCAACTCTTCCCTGAGTCTCCCACCTGCTGGCCTCCACCATCAGATTTTAGACTGGCCAAGCCTCCACAATCATGTGAGCCAATTCCTTAAAATAAATCTCTCTTTGTCTCTATCTCTTATCTGTCTGTCTGTCTCTCTCTCGATATATGTGTATATGAGTATATGTCTGTATGTAAATTGAGCCGAGCAGGTATCTGCAGTTTATGCTGCACCTGATATATGTGTATATATATGTGTATGTGTACAAATATATATGTATATGTATATACACACACATCCTGCTGGTTTTATTTCTCTGGAGAAATCTAACTAATACACAAAAATAACAAAAATATTAACAGTTGTTGACTCTGGGATGATAAGCCATGGATGTTTATTATATTATCCTTTGTACTTTTAAAATTGTGCATGTGTTTTTCAATCATTACTCTAAAGATGGTTGGAAAAAAACTTTTAGAAACTTAAAAAAAAAAAAATTACAGCATGTAAACACCGAGCTTCATTTGACTCGGCTCTCTAACAATAAGAAAAGAGCAAATGGGATGCCACTGATTTAAATGAATTCTTCACCAGGCCTGCTTAATTATTTTGAATCCTTTTTGGTGATGATACATCTGCCTCAGCCTTTTGGGTGTGGATAGGAAGTGCGTAAGGAAATGGAAAGGGGGAAAAAAGTAGGAGCATTCCATAGGAAATGAATTAAGTGTAAAGATAGTAATATTGCTCCCTAAAAAAGAGCCAAGTAGGAGAGAGGATGTTGCAAGCTGGAGAGGTGGCCTCATGGCCTAGAGAAGGAAAAGCACTGGACTCAGGAAAGCCAGGTGCTGGGATGTTGTGTCCCCTCTAACACTCAATGGTGTACCATAGCCAAGCCTTTTGGCGTCCCAATCTCAGGTGTTATCTTTCAAATCATGGGCCTGGTTAACATCTCCAAGAGCAGTTCTCACCCTAACATTCTATAACTCCATAAAGGCTGGCATGCATTAAAATTTTTCTAATTCAGTAATTTGGAAAAATACTTTTTGATAGAATATTTGTCTTACTTCAATTTTCTGACAGCGAGTGGGCTCACTTACATTGGAAGCCTAAAAAGCGAAAGACTTAGCATTGGCCTTAACCCATTCTTGTCTTGTAATTCTGAGCAAGCCTTTTGAATTTCAGACTTGCATGTTATAAAATTTGCATCTCCTGGTTGTTGTGCCAGCTTCTTCTTAGACCCGCCCTCGTCTTCTCCCCCTCCTGTTCAATGTGGAATAATATGCAAAGGTTTAAATCTTAAAAATATGACCATCTCCCACCCCCAAACCACTAGGCTGAAGTCAGGAGACCCTGTAAGGCCACTCACTAGCTCTGTCACCTTGGACGAGTGAATTTGCCTCTGTGTTTTTGCAATTTTTCTCTGTAAAACAAGCATTTAACGATTGGAGAAGTTCCTTCCAGCTGTAGAATTCAGAGATTTATGTGTTTAGTAGCTTTCTTTTCCTGGTTGAAAGGCTATTTGCACAGACTGTATTCAGTCAGATTTGAATTCTGCCAGTGACCGCTCTTTTCTGTCTATAGAGCTTTAAAGAAAACAAATACCACTGGCTGGAAACACACACAAAGGAGGTACTGGAAAGATGTTAGCTGTCTTGGCTTTAGCTGTTTCATAGAAACCCACCCCCCAGAAGTTACAGACCCCGTATTCTGTAGGAATTTCATGCACTGAAGGTATCTGCACACTCCACACAGGTGCCCCTTACCCCTTGTAACTGTGACACAGGTCTCTCCAGCTGTGTTCTGTAGGATACTCAGCTCTTAACAAATCCCCTTTCAGAATCTCTCACCCACCCGAGCTGATTCCAGTGCTTTTGTTCTTTCTGCTTCTTTTTCTTTCTCCGCTTCTGGAGGCGTGCTTGAGCATAGACTGGGCTCTGGCAGGCACTCACAGACATCAGGAAAACGGATGCATTTTCCTGGTTGCTAGGAAACCAGGACTGAATGAAAACAATCTGTTTTTAATGCCTGCCTCCCCTCACCCCCCCACACACTCTGAAGGGGAAAAAAGTCATATACAAGGACAGGATCTTGATCCTGACCTGGAGTTCTTGTATCTTTTATGTGAGTAGGCTTAGTTTTCCCATCTAAATAATTAATCGGAAAGCCGAGAGGAGGCAAGGAGTCCACCTCCCACAGGATATTTTTGTAGCATTTGACTGCAGATTTAGGAGTCAACTGACTGAGCAAGCATTGCTGGGGAAGCCAGTGGAACTCTGGCTCCGATATACTTAGATTGTCCTAAAGCACTTCGGGTGATTCTACTTGGTGCCTATAGACGCAGAGCAGTGAAGATCCTGAACCATCACCTGGGTCCAAGCCACCACCCTTCCTCTCCTGCCAGCGGGTCACTCTGCTCACATACTTGCTTTCTTATCTTACACACTTGCTCCCTTGCTTAAGGCTCGCTGATGGTTTCCCATTTCTTTTAGAATAAGATCTAAGCTCCTAACCATAGCCTGTAAGTGTCTCCACTGGACAGAGGCAGAATTTGTTTGTTATTCTGGCCAGTCTAGGGCTGGGTGTCTATTATCAACATCTATTTTTTTTTTTTTTTTTTTTTTAGTGGCTGGCCAGTATGGGACTCAAACCCTTGACCTTGGTGTTATAACACCACACTCTAACCAGCTGAGCCAACTGGCCAGCCCTGTTATCAACACCCCTTAACCCTCATTTCCACTGCTCTCCACATACCAAGTCTCTGGCCGGCCCGTGGCTCACTTGGGAGAGTGCGGTGCTGATAACACCAAGGCCCCGGGTTCGGATCCCATATAGGGATGGCCGGTTTTCTCACTGGCTGAGCGTGGTGCTCACATACCAAGTCTCTTGGTTATGTAGGGGATGAAAAATATTTTTTCCTCACCCGTCACTAGATCCATGACTGAGGCCACTCTAACAATAGACAGGTTTACAAGAGAATAACATACAAATTTATTTAATATAAGTTTTATGTGATATCAGATCCTTCATAAGGAAACGAAGACCTGAAAATAGGTAACCTTGTGTATTTGGACAAAGGGGGTAAATCTAATAGTAACCAACTGGGTAAACTTAGCAAGACCTGTTTCTTTGGACTCTCCTCTGTATCTTTGTGGTTTGGGCTCCTTTTCTCCAGGTATAGGAAAGGTGCCTCTCACTTAAGGGTCTTAGGACCTGCTTCAGGGAAAGGTCAGAAAATCCTTCCTAGGTTTCATGGTCTGCTTCAGGGAAGAAGGGCAGGAGAATGTGAGAGGGACCTTCCTGCTTCTGCTGTTTTCTCAAATGCCAAGTGCCATATTTTGGGGTAGTGTGTCCTAAACCCGATCAGTTACCTGACGTCTCAGGTGTTTCTGAGTGACAGTAGAAACTTTATATTTGGATTTTTATAGACTTTTTCCACTCCACATTAAATTTGTATTATACACAGGGCCTGCCCGTGGCTCACTTGGGAGAGTGTGGTGTTGATAACACCAAGGCCACGGGTTCGGATCCCTGTATAGGGATGGCCGGTTTGCTCACTTGGAAGAGCGTGGTGCTGACAACACCAAGGCAAGGGTTAAGATCCCCTTACTGGTCACCTTTTAAAAAATAAAATAAATAAAATAAATAAATAAATAAATAGATAGATAAATAAATAAATAAATTTATTTATATTATACACAGACTGTTCCAGGTTTTGTGAATCTGAAGCTTATACAATTTGGGGACCCTCTTTAAGAAAAAAGCATGTAAAATTTTGAACACAAAATTAATACAAATTCAATGCTTATGTAGAACCATTAATCCCCACAATTATAAATTTTAAAACGTAGACAAATAAAACAAACAACAATTCCTTGAACTTTTTGAGACAAGGGAACAGATATGATGGGGGGGAGAGGAATGGGTAAAGGGTCATGAAAATCAACTACAATGTATACTGAGAAGCTAAAATAAAAAAATAAAAAATGAAAAAGCAAAAAAAAAAGAAAAAAGTCAGTATTAATATTATAATTATTAACCGCCTAACATACCCTAATTTTTTTTTCTTACATACTCTTTCATTACATCTTAATATGACAAAGATATGACAAAGATTTAGCAATATTTTCTGTAGAGAGATTGGAAAGATAATTCAGTCTTTCTTACAGTGTGGCTGTTTACAATTTATTTTAAAAATAAACTATAATTTATTTAAAAAATAAATTATAAATAAAATATTAGAATAAACAGAAGATAACTGAGTTATTTTTCACCCTGTTGTTGATGTCTGCTTTATAATCGTTCTTCATTTTCTTGTTTAAGAGAGCTCCTCACCCAAGGGCAACCCTGAGAGAACTTTAGCCTTGACCTTGCTAGGATTACTCATTTCCACCAACACCCTAAATACCCCCAGCTGATGCTGCTGCAGCTGGTTCAACTCAGCCAAGACTTCATGAACCCTAGTGCTCCCCTCCCTGGCTTCAGACCTTGGAGACCAGGAAAGAATCTGGTCCAGGTGCTCAATGGCTCATCAAGGGCTGGTTGTTGCTAAGACCCAACATTGGCAGAGGTATTGATGACAGTGTGCCTTCCCTGCTGCAAGGCATGGAGGGTGACACCCAAGCTGGGGCCATAGTGCCTCCTCTGCACATCCCCCATGGAGGGCCTTGGAAAAGCCCAGGAAAATGCAGGTCGCTCCATTTAAGCTGCTTTAACTTTGGGGGAAAATCCACCTCTTCTTATATCTGTTATTCTCAAGACATTAAAATTAAAACAAACAACATAAGTACAGCAAAGAACACTTTTAAATATGAATGCAGAAATTCTCAGTGCTCATAGCATATTCTTGAGGCAGATGTAAAAATAGTATCCATGTTTTATACATAAAGAAACCAAGGCATAGAAAGGTGAATAATTCACCAGAGAAAGTCTGTTTCACCAATTTTGACTTCCCAAGTGCTGTGTCTTCATCAGACTTTTCAATGTCCTCCCTAATCTCTTTAAAATTCCTAAAATACTCATGAAATCTGCATATACTATATTGACTTGATAGTGTAGAAATGTAATACCACTTTCATAAAAGGTTGATATGAATCTTTCATCTTCATCACAATTTCTATTTAAATTACTGAAGGCTAACACTAGTACGAGGTAGGATAATGGAATGACAACTATGTAATTTTGGGTAAGTCACTTAACTTCTGTACTTTATTTCCGTCTTCTATAAAGTGCAGTCAGTGAAAATCCACCTTATAGGCTGTTTGAAATATCTGATTGGCCTGAAACTTAATTCTTTCACAGATGTTGGTTATTACTATTATAAAGTAGTGTTTGCATCTTATTCCATTGTATTTATTTATTTTGCTCTTTAATTCTTCCCCTCCAACCAGGTGGTGGTATTTTTAGCATTTGCATTTGATAGGGGGAAAATACTGCACGTGCTTATAGTGTATAGTAAACCAGCATATGAGAGCACAGCGTTTTTGTATGAAAAAAAGATGTGATTTAGCAAACTTCTCTTTGAACACAAGAGACCAGACATTCTAGGGTAACAAGGCTATGACTGTGCTCATCCCAGGATTTAAGCATGTCTGGGCACATCTGGGCAAGTTTGGAGGACTGAGGCTTGAGGGATTACTGGAATTCTATTTGCATGAGTGGTTCTCAATGTTGGCTGTACTTCACACTCTCCTGAGGAACTTTTAAACTCCCCAGAACAATTAACTCAGAATTTCTGGGGGAAGGACCCAGGCATCCATATTGTTTAAATTCTCCAGGGGCTCCAACATGCAAGTGAGGTTCATGACCACTGATGCATGTGAAAGACAAAGGGACATCCTAGGGAATGCTGCATTATGGCAGTTACACTAAGCTTTAGCTTGAGGGAAAGTTTTCTTCACTTTCTAAAAAAGACATAAGGAGGAGATGGACCACCTTTTTCCTCTGGTCATTGTCACACTAGATATGATACCTAGCTCTGTGGCAGCCAACTTATCACCAGTCTGAAGATGAAGTCCTATAGAGATGAGGGTGGAGTCAATGAACTTCCACATATGTGTTTTTATTAAAATTATTATTTTTGAAAAAAATCTTATTTTTAAAGACAGTTCTAGTTGGAGATTGATGGTAACATTAGCCAAAAACATCCTAAGTGGCACACGTCTCTAAATCAAGCCTGGAAACTCATATTAGGAGCTTTGGTAGAAGGGACTGCAATGTAGAAGTGAATAAAAATAAAAATCATATTTTCCTTGTGATCACCAAGGGACTTTGGGTTGCCTTGTCTGTCTGAGAAGGTGGCAAGAAGCCCCTGAAACAGCCCAAGAAGCAGGCGAAGGAGGTGGATGAGGAAGATAAGGCTTTCAAGCAGAAACAAAATGAAGAGCAGAAGAAATTTGAGGAGCTAAAAGTGAAAGCCATTGCAAGGGCTCCCCAGCCACAGGTGGAATTAGGATACCTAGCAACCAGGCTGGCTGGTTAGCTCAGTTGGTTAGAGTGTGGACTTGCAACACCAAGGTCAAGGGTTCAGTTCCCCATGCTGGCCAGCTGCCAAAAAAAAAAAAAAGAAACCTGGCAAAAAGTAAGCTGCTCTTTGTGATGGTGACCTTTGATTCCACTCCTCTTTAAACTTCTGGATTCCACACCATAACATCTTTCGTCACCTATAGCTAGAATGGCATCAACAGCTAGAGTGCTGTCTCAGAGCCTGTTGTACATTTAAGAATAAACTTTAGTAAAAAACAAAAAAAATCATACAGTGGCTTATTGTCTCTTTAGTTGTTTTCACTCAATCATTTCTATCTTAGCTGTGAATTTAAAGTAAACCGAGCACAGGATCCTGCCAGAGTCTGCTCTTTGGTCTTTTTCCCTACCTCAAATTCTGTATCACGTGGAATTAAACCAACTCACGTGAAAGGCAAAAAAAAAAAAAAGAAAAAAAGTATTTTGCACATCAAAAGTACTCATTAAATGTTGGCTGTTATTTATAATATTTTAACCAAAATAATATGCACTCAGCAACTCCGGACACACCCTTTTTCCAGTCAACCACACATCACGAGTATCTTTCCACGTTTGTATACACACTTCTACGCCATTAAGATGAATGGGTGCCAAGCATTTCACTGTGTAGAGGCTCCACAATAATTCGCCAGTCCCTTGTTGCCCCACATTAAACAGATATTTTGGAATTCGGGGAAAGATGGTGGAAGAAGTACCAGCTTACAACCCTCTTTTTCGAGTATTGACCAAAATGAACTAAAAAAATAAATAAAAATAGGAAAGGTTTCATTAGCTTTGAAATCAGGCAAGAGTGCGAACCTCATTTCATAAATATGAGTAATGTTTCTCGGATACTGTACAGCTTGACTCAAATGAAAGAAAGTGTCTATAATCAACTTCAGCACACTGTTCTCAGTACTTGATAAAAATTAACAGTGGAGCTTTTCTGTGCTACCCAGAGAGGGGTTCAGAGGGCGTTGTTCCAGATTCCAGTCATCACCTAAAGGGACATTTTCACAATGTCTTCCAATTCCTTGCAGCAGGAACCCACTTAAGTGACCCCAACCTTGACTTCCAAACAGTACCTCTCTACCAAGGGAAGAGTCATGGCATCTACATCATAAATCTGAAGAGGGTGTGGGAGAAGTTTCTGCCATTGTTGCCACTGAAAACCCAGCTGATGGCAATGTCACATCCTCCAGGAACACCGGCCAGCGGGAACCGTGTCTTCTCTCAAACAGGCATCTTACGTTAACCTTCCTACCCTCGGTCTGTGTGACACGGATTCTCTCCTGCGCTGTGTAGACATTGCCATCCCGAGCAACGAGGGAGCTCACTCAGTGGGTCCGGAGTGGTGGGTGAGGCCTGGCAAGTTCTGCACATGCGTGGCACTGATTCTGATGATTTCGGTTGTGTTTGCTGGTTTGTGTTGTAAACAGCCTTCCTCTCCGAAGCTTTGCTATTAATCCCTGTGTCAGAGGGCAATCTGAGGGCCCCTCCTGATTGTATTGCGTACATTCGCAAATAACCCCTCTCTTCTTTTTGGTGGCTCTTTATTCAGGGTCCTTGAACCAAGCTTGAGTATTTTTTCTTGTTCCATGGTGTGAATTCTTTCTGTGAACCTCCTCCTCCATCCCTGGAGCATTTAGATCCGAGAATCCTGGGCAATTATGCTCAGGAAATCCCAGATGTGCGAATTTTCTGCAGGTACACAATTTAGATTTTCTCTCTGAGATCCCTGTTTTATAAAAAAGGGTTTTATAGGTAAGTAAATAAGATTTTGGAAAAATAGTTAAAGTGATTGATTTAGTTCTTCTTACATTTCTTTTTAAAAGTTATTAGATGATACAAGCAATGCTCAAATACAGGCTTATAAAAACTCAAATGGGATAGAGGCGTATAGAGTAAAGTGTTGGAGCCTCTTTCCATTTCCCCTAGCAAACTTTCTTCTTTAGTTATAAGCACTATTAACATTTAAGTGTATATCAGTCAAGACATTACACTTTTTTTTTTCCTTTTTGTCTTTTTTCGTGTCCGGCAACGGACCGCAACCCTCACTGTCGCGCCCATACCGGACCGGGACCGGCAACGGGATCGCAACCCTTGGTGCTGCGCCCGCCCCTCGCTCAGCCAGTGAGCGGGAACCGGTCTGTATGTGGGATCCGAACCCTCGGCGGGAGCGCCGCCGCACTCCCAAGCGGCGCTCTGTAGCAGTGCGCCACCAGGCCGGCCCAAGACATTACACTTTTTTACATGCATATGTAAATAGACACTTGTGGAGTTTCTTTCTTTTAATGTCATGGGACTATAGTGCAGTTCTCCCGCCCTCTTAAAAATATGTCTTAGAAAGCTCTCCTTATTGGCAAATATAAATCTATCTCATTTTTTTTAACTGTTGTGAATATCCCATGATATGAATACACCATAGTAAATTTAACTTTTTTCTTTTAATTGAAGAGACATTTAGGTTGTTTTTAATTGTTGCTGCAATAATCAATTCTGCAGTGACATTTTTGCATAAGTATATATTTGACTTTGTGAATAAGCATGTTCTTAAAATAGATTTCTTTTCTTTTTCTCTTTTTTGGCCACTGGCCAGTGCAAGGATCCAAACCCTTGACCTTGGTGTTATAACATCATGCTCTAACCAACTAAGATAGATTTCTTGCAGTGGAATTGCTGAGTCAGGGAATGGATGCATTTAAATATTGATAGAAACTGTTAGAATGTCTGTATCAATTTCTTTTCCCCTTAACAGTGAGTGTAGTTATTTGAGGCTGATTTCAACTGATTCTCTCTATATGATTGGGGCATTACCAGGATTTGGCATAAGCAACCAAGGAGTGATTTTAGCAAAATTTTCAGAGTACATTGGACCCTCCTGCTATTGAAAACAGTCCTTCAACTCCTGGGTTGCAGATTCTGATCCAGAAGGAGATAAAATTACACTTCTTGTGCACTTGTGGTTTCTGAGGTAAGTGTATTCCTTCATGTCTGTGGGTTTTCTTTTACAGTGCTATGTTTTGTTAATAACACTTTCAAGGCACATTTTCCAGCCTTGGCAGAGTTTGTGTTTACTTATAGTGTGGTTACAGCTGTATGTTGGTCAGCGGTAACTATCTAAGCTGGATTGCACTGGGAAAACCCTTTGCCTCCTCATTAAAGACTTATGTGGGAGAACTTATATCATTCTTTAAGCCTAAAAGTTATTCCCTTTGTCTTTCCCAAAAGAAATTATGTAGGAAGAGAGACCTGTTAAACTGTCAGTTTATCTCCAGTGAATAGCTTCATAATTGTTCAGTGTTTAAAGAATAAATTGAGAGCCGGCCTATGGCTCACTCCGGAGAGTGCAGTGCTGATAACACCAAGGCCACGGGTTCGGATCCCATATAGGGATGGCCTGTTTGCTCACTGGGTGAGCGTGGTGCTGACAACACCAAGTCAAGGGTTAAGATTCCCTTACCGGTCATCTTTAAAAAAAAAGAATAAATTGATAGCTAGTATTCTGTGGCTACTAAAGCCCTCTAATTATACTGTGCTCTCTTGACCCTGTAATAATCCCAGCTCTCAACTTTGGAGGACCTTCCATGCTTTCTTGAGCTGGGGTATTGAAATGCCATGGTTTTTATGACACTTAGGGCACTTTATGACAATAAACTATCTGTAGTAGGGAAAAACCTGTGGAAAATTAACATGTGTTCTCTATATTACATGGAGTGAAAGGGTGCTATGCGTCTGAATGTTCGTGTCTCCCCTATCCCCCAAAATTCATATGTTGAAACCTAACCCCCAATGTGATGGTATTAGGAAGTGGAGCCTTTGGGAGGTGATTAGGTCAAAAGGACCAAGCCCTCATGAGTAGGATTAGTGCCCTTATAAGAGAGGCCCTGGAGATATTCCTTGCCCCTTCTACCATGTGAGGACTTGGCTAGAAGATGCCAAATTCTGAATCAGGAGGAGGGCCTTCACCAGACACCAAATCTGCTGACACCTTGATCTTGGACTTCCCAGCCTTCAGAACTGTAAGAAATAAATGTCTTGTGTATAAGCTACCCAGTTTATGATATTTTATTATAGCAGCCTGAATGAACTAAGACAAGTGGTAATAGGGATGGAGGAGAAAGCTAAAGAAATATTTGGAGTTTAAGAGATATTTTAGACTTAGAAATAGAGGGTGAAGTAGCAAACGTAACAATTTTAGAGAATTATCCAGAGAACATCATCTGTTGAGCTCTTGCTAGTTGCTGTATGTGCTTATTTCTAATCTCCATGACAACCCTATGAAGGAATGCCATTTCTTCATTTTAAAATGTGGAGACTAAGACTCAAATAGGCTCTGTGACATGCCTAGCACCTCATGACTAATAAGTAATTGTACAGGATTCAAATTTATGTTTGTCTTGTTTCAAAATCTTTGCTATTCTTACATAATGTACTTTGTGCCAGTTAAATTTGAATTTCAGTGGAACAACAAATACCTTTTTAGTATAAATATGTCCCACATATTTTATGGGGATATACTTAAACCAAAAAAATAAAAAATAAAAATAAAAGATAATTTCTCTGAAATTCAAATTTGACAGAATGTCCTGTATTTTTGTTTGCCAAATCTGGCAGTCCTAGACTCCCGTTATAACCTGTTTGGACCGAGAATAGGGTTGGGGCAGAGAAAGGGGTGGAAATCTCCTTTCCTCCTCTCCATCGCTCTTTCTTTTCTTTCTGGTCTCTCTTTATATCTCTTCCCTTGTTTTCCTCAAGATAGCATGACCTCAGCTGGTGATTTTTTCACCTACACCCTGGATTTTGATAATAGTTTTTAGAGAGAATGTGGCTGTTCTCACAGACCTGTGCCCTAAAATCAACTGGCCTAGTGGGGGGGCCACTTGAATACTCTCTTATTTTACTTTGAACATCAACCTTAAATACTGCCAGTATCTATTTTAGATAATACAGAGGAGATGTCCCTTAGGATTAAACTTGTCAGATTTTAGCTTGAGGGTTAGCCAATTAGCTCAGTTGGCTAGAGCGTGGTATTATAACATCAAGGTCAAGGGTTTATATCCTCATACTGGCCAGCCACAGGAAAAAAAAAAGAGAGGAAAAAATTGTTTATATAAAGTTGTCAGATTTTAGCCTGGAAGATACAAAAGCTATTTACAAGAAAGGATATGCAGAGGGGGGCTGTTATGCCCAACCATGATTAAATTCAGAACTTGTTCTGCCAGGATTATAAATCAAGCAATTCCTGCAACCACGTGACAAGCACTGTTTGGTTCTCAGCAGTATTCAAAGATAACGTCCCACTCTTGTGACATCCTATTTTTTATCTTTGCAAGATAAGATAAAAGCACTAAAAGAGAAATAGATGTGAAAATGGTGCCTTTACAAGGTTTGAGGACATCTGTGGACACCAAGCAGTAAGTCTCTGGCACACTGTCAAAACTGGGACATTTAAAACTGGTGGCTCTGGATGTATAAGAAGTGATGAAGTGATGTTATAGACCTATGTAGTAAGGCTGTGAGTGTACTATGGTGTCAGACAAAGTTATTATTGAAGATGTTTCTGTTTAGCATTAACCTCAGCATTAAAGAAACCTTTGTGACTGCCTGGCCAGAATTGCTTCTGGCTGCTCTTAGCCTTGTAGCAGCCAAGGCTTAGGAGGGCTCAGGGACTCTGTGTCTACTTATTGTACCTTTGGGGTGGTTGGGAGTATTGCTGTAACTCTGTCTGGCATAGCAGATTGGGGAACTCAGCATCCAACTACCCTGCCGGTACTTTGGGCCAACCTTTAGAAAACTCTGTGAAACAGGAGGTTGATCTTTGTCATTGTCTCCTTCTCCTGCCATGCCTTTCTCTCTCCTGTGGCCCAGAGAAGCTGTGACAGCTCTATTTACTTTCTTCCAGGCAGTGAGCTAGGAGAGGGCTTGTCAATAAGACAATGGCATTTTGTCATTTTATGTGGGACTCATGGAAGCTTAAGGGTCTTTGAAATCTACTGGGAGGCTTCTTTAATGGCAGAATTTTAGATACCATGACACAAAGATTGGCAACCTTTGTGTCATCCATCAGAGATAGAACTCAGAATCACTTCAGCTGATACTGAACTCCACAATCCAAATCCTAGTGCCTGGAATGCGGCTGTGTTTTCCAGAAAGACGTTTGTTTTATCCTCCTTTCAGTATTACTGACAAAGTTGAAAATAAACTATCCATCAGTGTAAATGGTATTAGAGTCTGCAATAACATCACCTTGGATCTGCTTCAAGTGTTCCAAAGGGCCTTACAAGAAACTTGAAATTCTGATTTGGAAGTGTGCTATTGAATAACTCTCAATTTACTTCTTTATTTTTGGGGTCTGTACATCTCCATTGCCTGAAAAACTATCAGAAGAGGCAATATTGCCTAAGTTATGATACACGTGGACTCGTAAATGCACTTTAGTATGTGGAACTGTTACTAAAGGAGTCCTGAAATGACATAAAAAATCATTTGCCAATGTTATGGTAATTGATAACTAATACCAAGGTATTTGGGGTGTTATGGTTTTACTAACTTATTTTCTAGATATAGAATTAATGCACATTCATTGGAACATTGTAGAAATTACAAAATATATATATAAATATATACAAAATGAAACACCTTTTTGCTCTTTAAAACCTGTCTTTGGAAGGATAAGGTCATTGTCCAAATGGCTTTCATACCTGTATACTCGACCTAGTTAATGTTATAGAACAGATAAAAGACAAAATAAAATATGCAGGGGCTAGACTAATCTAAATAAAAGCAGAGAGTTTGATTCTTTTTTTTAAAAAAAATGCAGTTAGTAAATTTTGACCAATAAAATGCTCTTCTTTTATCATTTGAAAAGGGGAGAAAGTGGTAGTTGAAACTTGACTCCTCCGAAAAGGTGAAATTTAGACCTTGATTGGTATATGAAGTAACTTTGACCCCTGACCTTCAAAGAGGGATGTTTTCTTCAAACTAATAACATTGGCACGAGTAACAACCCCATTGCCAGTAAATCTCTGTCCATTGGAGGTATTAGTCCAGGAAAGCCAAAACTGAGACTAAATTATGTCAGTCATTATTCTGGAAATGCTATATGAGGCTCCAAAGGAAGTTCTACAAGAATTTGCCTAAATGTGTGTGAAACGATGGCATTGTTAGGGTAAGATGACAGCCTCTCCAGGTGACTATTTGAATAGGCTCATTGCAATGTATTCTTTCAGATACTTTTGTCTTTAGTCACATTACTTAGTTTTTTGCTTAAACCTGTTTTTAAATAACTTTTTTTCTGATAAAACATGCAGGAAATGCTATCTTATCAAATGTCATCTTCCTTAACATACTGGGATTGGCTTCTTGGCTTTCTGCATGACTCTGTGGAGGCTTCCCTAGCACCTGATCTGAAATAGCCACCACAGTCACTCCCTGTATACTTTTCATCAAAGACTTATGACCAACTGATTTTTTTGTTTTGGTTTTTTTGGTGACTGGCCGGTACGGGGAACTGAACCTTTAACCTTGGTGTTACAAGGCTGCACTCCAACCAATCGAGCTAACTGGCCATACCCTTGATTTTTGTTTTTAATATCTGGTTCTCTTGCTAAAATATATGCTTCCTGAAAAGGGAGACCCCATCAGTGTTGTTCCTTGCTGTTTCTCTAGGGCCTAGAACGGAGCCTGCCACATAGTAGGTTCTCAAAAGATCTTTGTTGAAAGAATGAACGACTCCATAAATGAATTCTTCTCTATTCTTATACCAGCATCTCATTGTTTACTGACTGTTTATCAATTGCTAATGCTGCTACCTCTTTATTCTTTCACCAGATTTTCTAGACTGTTCTTGCATGTTTTTCTTCCAAACACACTTTAATTGTTTTTTCAAATTTTCTTTCCAATATCATGTGGATTTTGATCGAAAAGTGCATTAAATTTTTAAATTTGTGAACACTTGACACATATATAACAGTGATTCCCCATCTGCAAATATGCTACATCTCTCCATTTATTTTTTTAAAAAAAATCTTTTATGGCCTTGTGCTAAAAAATGAGTACCTATTATTGATTTTGACACATATATAACAGTGATTCCCCATCTGCAAATATGCTACATCTCTCCATTTATTTTTAAAAAAAAAATCTTTTATGGCCTTGTGCTAAAAAATGAGTACCTATTATTGATGCTTGCAAACCCAATTTTGCTCAAATAGGAGTGATTTGAAAGAAACAATTCTGCTGAAATACTTGTGCATGTAGTTTTCTTCTATATAGACAATCTGAAAATTATTTTGGAGTTTTTAAGATTTCTCAGTTCTGAGAAAATATTAAGCTAGAAGCTTATGGAAGACAAAAGAGCACTACAGAAGAAGTGGAAGAGTGGAAATTTAGAAGTGTCAGATTACAGGAAATCATCTTTTTCATAGTAATGAAAAAATTTATCATTTTTGTCTTGGGATAGTAAAATGTCTTCTAATTTTGTTATTTTTCACACTGGAACTCGCAGCTGTGTTGTTCAGAAGTTCCACTTTGACATTTCCTCAGGCATTTCACCTTAAGCACAGACCAAGATGAAATCATCATCCTCCTCTAAAATTACTAGTCCTTTTACGTTCTGTGTGTAGCACCACAATGTACTCAGTTGCTCAAACTTACAGATTTTGGAATCTTTTTTGACTCCCAACTCTACCTCGCCTCCCCCATCCAGTTCTAAATCCTGTGAGCCTCTTTGTTTTTCATAGCTGTGTCTTTCTTTTCGTCCCCACTGCCACTGATGTAGTTTGGACCTCCTTCTCTTGACTTATGTAACAGCCTTCTCACTGGTCTTGCTGTCCCTAAAATGACCCATCCATCTCTTACCCACCTACCCTTACTCCTGTCAATGATTTGTTCTCCACATTGCTGCTAGAGCAGGTTTTCCAAGATGGTTAATCAGATCAAATCCCTCTAAAACACATACTTCCTCAGTTGTTTAGATTTGCTGTAAGACAAGACTCAGTCCCCTTAGCACAGCCCCCTGCTGTGATGCTTGTACAGGTTGTGCCCTGCTCTAGGTCCCACTTGATTGATAGGCTGTGTCTGTCAAGAAGATTGTAATGGGTTGAATTGTGATCCCATCAAAATGTGCCCAAATTCTAATCTCTGGTACCCGTGAATGTGACTTATTTGGCAAAAGAGTCTTTGCAGATAAAATTAAGTGAAGGATGACTATATGAAGTCATCCTAGATTAACTGGATGGGCCCTAAAATCCAATGACAAATGTCCTTTTAAGAGGAGAGAAGACACAGACGGGGGAAGAGAAAAACACTGAAGTATTTCTTCATGTAAAGGTGGAGGCAGAGATTGGAGAGATGTGTCTACAATTCATGGAAAGCCAAGGATTGCTGGCAACCACCAGAAGCTAGGAGAGAAGCATGGAATGGATCCTCTCTCAGATCCTCCAGAAAGAACCAATCCTGTCAACAACTTGTTTTCAGATTTCTGGCCTCCACGATTGTATGAAATCTTGTTATTTTAAACTACCAATTTTGTAGTAATTTGTTGTAGCAGCCCTGGAAAACTAATACAAGTGCTTTTTCTTTGGGGGCTGGGGATGCCTTTTTCTAAATCACACAAAAGTCTGTATGGGATAGCAGTGGCCCTGAGCTCCCCGTTATGTGACTGCTGCCCACCTCCAGGATCACTGTTTGACATTTCTCTCTCTTCACCCCCTATGTCCTTGGCTAAGTCCTGTTTTCCCTTTTAAAATTTGGCTCAGGAAACTCATCCTTTGGGAAGCTTTCCCTGAGAGCCGTCTCTCTACCCCCAGTCTAGATTAGTCCTTCTGGACATGCTCTGTCATGTGCTGATGATATCATGTTGTGTCCTCTGCTTACATGGCTAGCTCCTCCTGCAGTCTATAAGGTCCTGGAGGGCGGTGTGAATGCATTTGTAGTTCTAGCACCCAGCATAGTTCTTGGCTTATGGTAGGTGCTCAAGTGTTTATGGAACCAGTGGAAAAAAAGGTTGAGTGGAAAGGCTGCCAGGATTGTTGTGTGGGTTGAGCACCAGTGAGTGCAACAAAAGCCAGGCCATAAGATCTGGTGCCAGGCTGCACCTGCCCAGAAAAAGGGGTGTCTTCTTCTAATTCACACAAAGGTGCCCATGGGCTAGTGATGGACAGGGTGGACAGGATTAACTAATTAGTGGTTGTAGAAAGGCTGTGGTTCCAGGATTTTTTTTTTCCTCTGAGTAATCTATCCCACTTATTTCTGCTAGATAATCCAGCTAGCAGAAAATCTGTAAGATAAAAGTGTAGTTTTAATACTGCATATGGAAATTTTCCTGGGTCAACATTCATGAAGTACTTCTAGTAAACAGGAAGGAGATTGGAAGTTCTGTAGGATGAGAAAGGAATTACATCTTTTTACTTCCAGGCTGCTCTTATCATTTTTTAAAAAAGTTCTTATTATCATTTTTCCCAAGGAACATGCAGGATTCTAATTTTTGCCATGCCTTTCCTATTTGTCTTCAAGTTCTTTAACTTAAATGAAATTAATGCTATATATTTAACATATGTTTTTAGACCTATTCCTTGATTAAGTTTGCAATGATTTCATTCCCATCGTGGTAGGAAGAATGCATAAGTTGTCACTCTGGCAATATGGGCTCTCGAGTCAAACTAGTTGGGTTTGAGTCTCACCTTTGCCACTTGCCACCTGCAGCAGATGATATTTTCCAAGATGACTCAACAGTTTTCTTGGTACTCTTCTTACAAAGTGACATGGTCACTGCTTTCACCAAGGTAGGGCAGGGGGTTGTGTTCCCTTCCCTTGAATCCAGACAGGCCTGTAATTATAGTAGAAGTAAAACTGGGTGACTTCCAAGGCTAGATCTTAAAAGGGGATACATGGAACATTACTCAGCAATAAAAGGAACAAACTAATGATACATATGTAGTTGGATGGATCTCAAAGGCATTGTGCTTAGTGAAAAAAAGCCATTCTCAAAAGGTTACATACTGTAAGGTTCCATTTATACAACACTTGTCTTGAAATGACAAAATGATAGAGATGGAAAACAGCTCAGTGGTAACCAGGGGACCGGTATAGGGGTGGGGGGGTCTTTAAAGGGGTACCACGAGGAAGTCCTTTTGTGGGACACACACACACAAATGAGTGCATGCAAAAACTGGCAAAACAGAATAAATTCTGTAGGCTAGTTAATTGTATTGTGCAAATGTCAATTTACTGGTTCTGATAACTCTTCTACAGTTATAAAAGATCTCACCATTGGGGGAAGGTGAGTAAAGGGATCATTGGACTCTATTACTGTATTTACAACTTCATGTTGATCTATAATTAATTCACAATAAAAAGTTATAAAAAAAGAGGCAAAACAACTTTTACCTGTCTTCTTGGGAGGCTTCCTTTTGGAGCCTAGCCTCAATGCTATGGGGGGGCCATGGGTGAGGTTCTGGATGACAGCCCCATCTGGGGTCCCAGCCAACAGACACATGAGGGAGGAGACATTCAAGATGAATCCATAGGGGCTGGCTGGTTAGCTCAATTGGTTAAAACATGGTGTTGATAACACCAAGGTCTAGGGTTTGATCCCTGTACTGGTGGGCTGCAAAAAAAAAAAAAAAAAAAAAAAAAAAAAAAAAAAAATGACTGCAGTCACAGCCACCATCTAGCTGCAACTCCACGGAAGGCGCCAAGTGAGTATCACTCACAGACAATTACTTAGCTGAGGCCAGTCAACCTCCAGAACTATGAGAGGTAACTTTAAAGTGATTGTTGTTGTTTTAAACCACTAAGTTTTGAGATAATTTAATATGCTACAAAAGATGACCAGAATACCATCAATGTGACCCAGGTACCTCTGTGCCTCAGTTTATTTATGAAATAAAGTACCTACACCACAAGGTTATTGCAAGCATAAAACAAGTAATCAAGTAAAGAATCGAGGGCAGTGCTTATGTGAGGTTAATAAATGTTAGCTACAGTTATTATTACTGTGTATTCCCCAAACTATAACAAAAGGACAAGAAAGATGTGGAATAGCTCACACAGCTCTGGGTCAATTTCAAAATGATACTGAATGATTTCATGTCTCTTATCCCCAGAGATTGAGACTGAGTCACAAGAACTTGGCAACAGAATGGCTTCTATCTTGGGCACATCCTTAGATGACCTCTGTCCTCTGGTTTGCCTGTGGGGTAAATATACATTCTAAATATAAATGATGGTTCTATTAAGTTGTCCCCCTCCCTGTCACCCCCAGATGTAGTAACTTTTTTCTTCTATGTGGATATAAGCCTCCAGAGCCAAAAGTATTTGTGGGTGCTAATCTGCCCCCTGGGGTCAAAGAACATTCATGAGAAATGCCTACTGCTTGAACAACACTTGAGCTATTTTGGAAGTTCATTATTGCAATACACAGCATTATAAAAGGCCTTACTTCTCTCTTTTTTTTCAATTTGAGCAAGGGCTGTGCTAAATCAAGGTACTTGTAAGGCCTCCTTTTCATGACATCATTTATCAAAAACTAAATAAAATAAAAAGATAATTACCCTATAATTTCCATCATACTCTTACCTACCAAAAACATAGTTACTGTCAGTGTCCGTATAGGTAGGGCCAGCAGACAAGCTTAGGAAGGGAGAATAGGCAGAAAGGGAGGCAGAATTGATTAGAAGGAGCCTGGGGTCCTGAGACCACCCTCAGAGAGTCTGAATTTCCCTCAAGGGCTAGCACCTGGTCAGAAATCAAGGAGGGCCCATTTCACCCAAAGGCGCTGACCGCAGCTGCCTGGCAGGCTGTGCAACTGCCTGCATGGTTGCAATAGAAGCCCTTATGCAGCATTTGGAAAAATACCTAGAACTTCAGACTTTGGAAAATGCCAACTCATTAACCCTTAGGTTCTGGTCGTTGCCCCTGGTCTGTATGTTTTTTGGAAGTTACCTTGGAATCTGGATTCACAATGACTGACTCAGCCCAGTCCAGCTTGTCTGTAATACTTAATCCTAGAAAAAAAGAAACAAGCGATCTGGCCAGTTAGCTTAGTTAACTAGAGCATGGCCTTGCGACACCAAGGTCAAGAGTTTGATTCCCTGCACTGGCCAGCTACCATCCTAGAAAAAAAGAAACAAGCGATCTGGCCAGTTAGCTTAGTTAACTAGAGCATGGCCTTGAGACACCAAGGTCAAGAGTTTGATTCCCTGCACTGGCCAGCTACCAAAAAAAAAAAAAAGAAAGAAACGAGAGAAAACTGATGTGTGGGACAGGGAGGAGGCTGGAGAGGGATGCTGGGGAAAGCAGAGGTTTAGACGCAATGGGACAGTTTCTGCATCATCCATTTGAACTCTTTATCTGTGTTATCACAAACAACACTGAACAAGAACATCGGCTCCCTTCGTCTTCTTGCTGCAGCTGTGACAATATTGTTGTAGCATATTTCCTGATGTGTGTGATTAATGGTCTTTATCATTAAGGTTTTCATAATTAGAGTGACTTTGAAGGCAAATGTACATTTTACCAAGGAGATTCTGGGGAAAATATCATAGTGTTGCCTGAAAACTAGGGCAAATATTCTGGCAGCTACAAAATCAAGAACTCTTGACTTAAGAAATGACCCTGCTTTATAAACTGCCACAGACTGCCCTGTCATTCTTTTGACTCCACTGCTTGGAGTTCTTAAAGAAATGACAGTGACACCAAACCCAGTTTAACATTTGGGAGAGTCTGTGCGTTCAGAAGTGGAAGAAAGGAAATTGGAAAAAACAGTTTGCAATAGTGGACCTCATAGAAAGTCTTTTACAAACGAAAAATTGCCTATGCCAGCAAGTGGCATAAGGTAAATAATACACCTGGTATAAGGTTAACCTTATTTATAGAAAATCGTAGGCCCAGAAAACAATTTACTTTCTAATGCCACAAACTGTCAGCATAAATGCTAAGGTTATAAATTTTGCATAGAACTAAGTCTGTATACTGCTTTTCTGTAACTTTAGTTTACACAGGAAAATTCCACTAATAGATGTCGAGAGTTTGTCATGCTCTCACCATCTCAGGACTCTGCAGGGATTCATTCTTCTCTTTTCTTCATATTTCTTTCCTAAAAAACAAAAAAACAAAACAAAACAAAAAACACACCCAAACCCCCCCCAGCAACAACCACAACAGAAATATTTGGCTGGCTGGTTGGCTCAGTTGGTTAGAGCATAGTGTTACAACAATAAGGTCAGAGGGTTTGTATCCCCATACCGGCCAGCCACCACCACCACCAGCAACACATTTCTTTCCTAGTTCACCCTACCCCGACAGAATGTTATTAACATTTATTTTCCATAAGGTTTATACAGATCAGATTAAGAAAACAATGTTTAAGGCATTGCCAATTGAGACTAAAACTTCAAAAGTGCCTAGTCACTTTGTATTTGAATAAACAACAAAACTGGATTTTCTATGAGCAATTGGATTCATTCTTCTCTTTTCTTCATATTTCTTTCCTAAAAAACAAAAAAACAAAACAAAACAAAAAACACACCCAAACCCCCCCCAGCAACAACCACAACAGAAATATTTGGCTGGCTGGTTGGCTCAGTTGGTTAGAGCATAGTGTTACAACAGTAAGGTCAGAGGGTTTGTATCCCCATACCGGCCAGCCACCACCACCACCACCAGCAACACATTTCTTTCCTAGTTCACCCTACCCCGACAGAATGTTATTAACATTTATTTTCCATAAGGTTTATACAGATCAGATTAAGAAAACAATGTTTAAGGCATTGCCAATTGAGACTAAAACTTCAAAAGTGCCTAGTCACTTTGTATTTGAATAAACAACAAAACTGGATTTTCTATGAGCAATTGATATAATTATTGAAATAATAAATGGATTTTTGTTTGTTTTACAAAGTTTGCCTGTGTAATTCGTATACAAGGGCTCTAAATGTTCATCTAGAATGATGCATAACCTCTCCAGTCCCCCTCCCTTCTTGGCAGTACGTAAATGATATAGTATTAAGCTTCAAGGGGGCAGGAGCCAAGTCAACTCGCCAGTGTGCCATTGGCTAGGCCAGCACCTGGCACAAAGTGGGCCCTCAAAGAATACTTGTCAAATGAATGAATAGGTTTGGACTTTCAGTAGGAGTTGAATTTCTCTTAGAAGCTCATTTAGTTGTTTATGTGATCCCCTGTATTCTGTTCCCTCACTGATGATGATTTTTCTGTCTTTATTCAAAGTGATTCCTAATCATAGATGGCAAAGAATATCATTTCAGAAGATGGGAATGTAATAAGCCTCATACAAAAGAGTAAAACATTTATTTAAAAATCTTAGGATACCTTTTAGAGAATAATTACCAAGAGTTGCCAATGATGGTTTTTCAGTTTTTGTTCATCTTGATTTCTCTTCTAACACCTGATCTGAGTGCCTACCCCTTTCGACACAAATTAGCTTTTCCTCTGACTTCCTTTGACACTGACATCCCTTGGTTCTCCACCTGCCTTTTGAGGTGTTCCTTCTGTGTCCTTCACTGATTCTTCTTCCTGTTTCCTAAGCGTGGCCAAATCATTGACCATCTGTTGGTCTCATTTTGCTGTTTGTTTTTGTCAGAATGTCTATTTTCAAGACTTCAGGTACTGTCAATATCTCTGTGCCTTACTTCAATCCCTCATCTTCAAATGCTGATTGAAATTCTCTAGTTGGATGCTCTGCTTATTTCAAACTCATTGTGTCTACAACTGAACTCATCTTTGCCTTGGAACTGCAATCTTACTGGAACTTCTGTATTTTTAACGGTGGTTCCCTAAGTGATTCACTCATCCAGACTCAACAAGAGTGATCTTTAAAATGCATTTCTCTCATTTTATTTTGTAGATTATCAGTGAAACCTGTGACTGCTGTGGAAGCTAATATAATGTCATTCCAAAGACGTTGTGTGTCTTGCTTCCGTGCCACCCACACGCCCCTCCCTCGCCCCATCCCTTTATGCTCAGAAGGGAATTTGTGAGGCAGTCACATCAGGCCTGATACTTTTCCAGTAATTTCTGGGGAAAATGAAGTGCATTAATGATGTGGCATCGATACCACTGAACAAGGTGAAAAAAAATCACAACTGTATAAAAGGGCAAGAATTAAACACTCACTGTACAGATAAAGATGTTGCTTATCTTGCCATATCTTTAAGACATTTGAAGAATGTGTTCATGGAGAATGAGACCCAGGTTAACTCCAAATAAATTCTGAAAGTCATTCTCATAAAATAGTAAAGAATCATTCGATAATTTTGTAACAAACCCAATGACTTAAAACCCAAGCTGTCTGGCACTAGCACTGGTACAATTGCAGTACCTGGCATACCGTGACCTGTAAGAGAAGTACCCCCATCTAGAGGTTGTGGGTGCTATGGGACACTGATTTACCAAGAGAGTGTCAGGATTAGAGGACATATACAAATCTATTTTGGGGGTGAATTGGACTCAAAGACATAAGAAAGGGAAAAAAACGCTCCTATAAAGAAGTTGATGTAGGTGGAAAAACCAGATTTGAAACTTTGGCTGAGATCCAAGTTGTAAGTTTTCATGGAATAGTACAAGAAAAAGTGTGGTAATTAATTTGCAGGAACAAACAAGTCATCCACATGCAAGCTCTCTCAAACAATAAAAATAGGAACACGATCAAAAGAAAAATAAACTCACCGAATAATTCTAGCAAAAGAAGTAACTGCAACCAGAAAATATGGAAAAAATTTAAATAGGTGAAAGTAACTCTAAAATATTAAAATCAAAATTCAAAGTCAAAGTTAAGTTATTAGTTTCTATCATATTGTTCAACCATTTTGGAGTTTCCTTGGAAAATTCAGAGTCAAACCCTGTAAGAAATGGCTGAAAAGTTCTTGAAGTAAGAAAAAAGTAGGAGAAAAATTTGAAATTGGTAAAAATTTAGTGACTTGAAAATAGGAAATTGGGATTCAGGGTATGTCTGAAGCTTAGTCTCTGAACATATAAATAATGTGCAAAACATTATATTCCACACAAAACAAAGCAAGGTCACCCAGGAGGAGGATAATTCTCATGCTGAAATCAAATTAAAGCTTTAAAGCCTCGTACTCCTAACAAGAAAGTGTCATGGATTCATCAAGGTGAGGGAATGAAAGTCGAACAAGCCAGCTAAGGACCCTCAACTGTCTCTACTCATAATTCTAGAGTATGGTCCGGTTGAAATTACTAGGTAGAGCATCTTCTTGGAGAAAGACTTTCCAGCTTATACTTGAAAAAGTTAAAGATGATGTGACTGGGATTGTGTCAGTTCATCAAAGGCAAGTCAAAAGGCTTTGTTGGGAGGTAAGTCAACTCTGGAGAGAAAGTTCTTGGATTTGTTCCAGGAGAATGTAGTCCTGTGCAATCAGCTGAAAGGATTCAGAACATGTTTCTTAATACATTCTTAAAATCTTTTATTGTTTTTTTTAAAAATGGGTACAGTAAATCAAACAAAACAAATGTACAGTTTAATAAATTTTTTTTTCTTTTTTTTGGTGGTTGGACTGGTATGGGGATCTGAATCCTTGAGCTTGGTGTTACAAGGCTGTGCTCTAACCAACCGAGCTAACTGGCCAGCCCAAGTTTAATAAATTATTACAAGGCACTCATAATCATTACCCACAAGAAATAGATCATGGTCCAGTGCCCTGGAAGTCTTGCATGTGCCTGTCCCAATCATATTCTGCCCCTGCTCCCAGTAATTGTTACCTAAATGGGCATCCTATAGACTCTATAACTCAATCTTAATAATAGTCTCTTGAAGGTAGATATGCGCATCTCTGTAAAGGGTCAGGAACTGGTGATCCGAGCACCCTGAAGTACTTTCATTTGCTTCTAACCTGCAGCTGTCCTTTAATGCTAACATTAAGTTGTTAAGTAAGTCTCCAGTGTCTGGAGATCTGTCCTGAAAAGGGCGGTCTTCCAACAACACTTTCTGCTGAGCTATTGTGGGTTCTGATCTGGAAAGGAAGGCAAGGACCAATACATTCTATTGGTAGAAAACGAAGATCGCATGTGAAAGCCTTTCTCAGAGAAAGCCTTACTTAAGAAAAATGAGCCATGATACTGGGTGGCCTAATATATGTACAAGACAGTATCTTTCTTTACCCAACTTAACTGCTTGCAAGACACTCATGTTACAATGCTGACAGGACCTCGCTTAATGAGATTCACAATGGCCAAATCTGAGGCAATTTAAGCATCAAAATGCATAAAGATGGTGATAGATTGTAGCCCATTGAATAAAACAAAAATCTGTGATTCCATGCCAATATAAATGAATGAATAAATAGATGAATAGAGGTAAGGGAAAGCTGTACTTTACAGTAGAATATATATATGCAATATATTTATAGTATATGTATTAATTATAGAAGGTATGATGCAGTTATAAAATCACCAGTGGATGCTAAAACTATGGGTGAAGTTTGATGATGAGCAATATGCATACATGCCATTGCCCTAGGTATTACTTACATTTACAGAGGGGAAAACAGAAATTCACAGTGGAGATGCAAGGCAGCTACCACCTTAAACAGATGAGCAAAGCTGACATCACCAATGTGGGGACAAAACAACATTATATGTCCTTCTCCCATTTTGCCCACTATTATGTACTGAAAAGGATACTATATCACTTGACAAAGATTCTTTGCTTGGCCAAAATTTAGCCAGGCTTCTGAGTCTTCTGCTAGGCCCATCTTTGAACTTCTTGTAAAATCCAGTTTTAGCAAAGAACCCTGCCAAGTCAGTTTAGCAAGATCCCTCATCCTCAATCGTCCTCAATCATTGGCGGTATCTGACCAGGTTCCTCTTGTTCCACCATCCCCACATGATGTCTGATCAACCTGGCTTGTCTTCGGCTAGTATCCTGTTGGTCTATTTAGCCAGAATCCTCCTTATCCCTGATGCTTCCTCTTAGTCATGTTCCATCCACTGACCCCCATGCTGCTCCTTGGCTNTGAACTTCTTGTAAAATCCAGTTTTAGCAAAGAACCCTGCTAAGTCAGTTTAGCAAGATCCCTCATCCTCAATCGTCCTCAATCATTGGCGGTATCTGACCAGGTTCCTCTTGTTCCACCATCCCCACATGATGTCTGATCAACCTGGCTTGTCTTCAGCTAGTATCCTGTTGGTCTATTTAGCCAGAATCCTCCTTATCCCTGATGCTTCCTCTTAGTCATGTTCCATCCACTGACCCCCATGCTGCTTCTTGGCTATAAATTTCCACTTGTCCATCCTGTATTTGGACTTGAGTCCAACTCTCTCCCCAACTGCAAGACTCTGTTGCAGTGGTCTCTATGCCTAGCTTGATGGTCCTGAATAAAGTCTTTCTTACCATGCTTTAACAAGTATCATTGACTAATTTTTTTCTTTAACACACCTCAGTGATATTTCTGCCAAAAATCCATAACTTGAATCTAATTGAAAACGCCAGACATACTCAAATTGTGGAACTTCCTACAAAATAACTAGACTGTCCTCTTCAAAAATGTCAAGGTCTAGAAAGATAAAGAAAGACTGAGGAACTGTTTCAGACCAAAGGAGACTTAACTGGATAACTAAATGCAGTGCATAGTCTTGGATTGGATCCTGCGGGGAAGGGGAGAAGCTGTAAAGATTATTGGAACAGTTGTTAAAATTTAAATAGGAGGCTAGAACATGGATGAGCCTGGAGAAAATTATGTTAAGTGAAATGACCCAGGTGCAGAAAGAGAAATACTGCATGTCCTCACTCATAACTGGGGGCTTGAATCCATAAATAAGCAATAAAGAGAGAGAAAGAAAGAAACAACAATCATAATAATATGCTGAAATTTTAGAAGAAGAGAAAAGAATTCTTACTAGAGGTGGAAAAGGGGAGGGACGGGGAAGGGGGAAGGCTACGAGAAATTGGTTATTGGACACAAAGAATGATTACATATTGTAATGATGAATAAGCCAACTATCCTGATCTGACCATCACACGTTGTACACAACTATTGAAATTCTACTTTGTACCCCACATATATGTATAATAAATTATCTTAAAAACAAATGAACAAGAGGCTGAACAGCTAGCATGGTTGGTTAGAGCACAGACTTATAACACCAACATCATGGGTTTGGATCCCCGTACTGGCCACCTGCCAAAAAAAAAAAAAAAATTGAATAGGGACTGCATTGTATTGTATTGATGTTACATTTCCTAATTTTCATAATTACATTGTGGTTATATAAGGAAATGTCCTTGTTCTTTTTAGGAAATACACATTGAAGTATTTAGGGATAAAGGGGTGAAATAGCTTCAAATTACTCTAAAATGGTTCAGGAAAAAAAATTGTGCGTGTGTGTGCGTGTGTGTGTTTGTGAAGGGGGGGGGGGGGGGGGGGGGAGA
>NW_007731043.1:83783-89196 GCF_000696425.1 Galeopterus variegatus | reverse complement strand
AATTTTTAAACTTTAAATCTTTTGATGCATTTTATCACTTAATTAAACAATATAAAAACAGAGATGATCAAATTTCACTAGATGCAGAACTTACTATAAATGAAATTCAACACTGTATCTGACCCACATTTCTTTTTTTAAAAAAAACATAACAAGGATATGCATATTTATTTGTTCAAATAACAAATACATAAACTGAATAACAGATGAATAACAAAATACTATGTAGAAGGTAGGGCTTCTAATTTTCACACAAACTGGAGATATAAAACTTATTAAAATTTATATATTTTATTTTATAATCTCTACAATTATTAGAAATAGCTCTCTAAAGTCTTCCAAAAGCATGCAAATATCAAATTAATTTCAACAGAGGAAGATGAATAAACTTTTCAAAGGCAAATTAATTTCAAAGCAAATCAACTAGTCCACTTAATAAAAAGAAATCAATAACAATAATTAAATTCCTAAGTTTAGCAATATAAATTGCATAAAAAAATCCATAAAACAGAATGTAAACACAATGGCACTTCAAAAAGTTTGTGGAAAAATAGAATTGAAAGATAATGGAAATCTTTCCATGAACTTTTTTTGGTTGTTTAAAGTTTTCCTTTTTTTTTTTTTCCCTTTTTTGTCTTTTTTCGTGTCCGGCAACGGATTGCAACCCTCGGTGCTGCGCCCACCCCTCGCTCAGCCAGTGAGCGGGCACCGGCCTGTATGTGGGATCCGAACCCTCGGCGGGAGCACCACCGCACTCCCAAGCGGCACACTGTAGCAGTGCACCACCGGGCCGGCCCCAAATTTTTCCTTTTTTTTAAAAAAATTTAAATTTATTATTAGTGTATTAATTTTTACACATTGTGATATTTCTTTATGCCCTTTACCCGACCAATCACTTCCCAAACCAGCCTCCCTCCCCTGTCTCTAGTATCCTTAGGTTTG
Organism: Galeopterus variegatus; assembly: GCF_000696425.1. NCBI lineage: Eukaryota > Metazoa > Chordata > Mammalia > Dermoptera > Cynocephalidae > Galeopterus > Galeopterus variegatus. Next base: position 88,254 of record NW_007731043.1, on the reverse strand, counting down.
TTCTCTTCTTCTGAAAGTTCAACATATTGTTGTGGTCTTTTCTTTCTTTCTTTCCTTCCTTCCTTCCTTCTTTTCTCCTCCCCCCCCCCTTCCTTCCTAGCAGCCTGTTGTAAGTGAGAACATGTGGTATTTCTGTTTCTTTGTCTGGCTTATTTCACTTAACATAATTTTCTCCAGACTCATCCATGTTGTTGCAAATGGCAGAATTTCATTCTTTTTTATGGCTGAGTAGTATTCCATTGTGTATATATACCACATTTTCTTTATCCAGTCGTCCGTCAATGGAAAGACTAAGATCATAGAAAATATTTTCTCTTACCACAATAACAGAAAGAAATTGAGAAAACTCACAAATGTATGGAAATTAAAACACTCCTAAATAAACAATGGGTAAAAAGAAAAATCACAGGGAAATTAGAGAGTACTTTGAGATAAAGATCAAAGCACAACATATCAAAAGTTACAGGATGCAGGGCTTACACAGTGCTTAGAGGGAAATGTATACTTGTAAACATCTATATTAAAAATTTTTCAAAATTCTCAAATCAGTAATGTAAACTTCTCTCTTAAGAAAATAGAAAAAGTAGAGCAAACTAAACCAAAAGCAAAAATAAGTAAGAAATAACAAAGATTACAACAGAAATATATGAAATAGGGAATTAAAAAACAATAGAAAAAATCAACAAAACCAAAAGTTGATTTTTTAAAAAGATCAACAAAATTTGCAAACCTTTATCTAGACTGACGAAGAATAAAGAGAGAAGACTGAAATTACTAAAATCAGAAATAAAGTAGGGACATTATTACATTGTCACTATGGCTTTTTGTGGTGGTAAGATTTAGTTTCTTTCTCTTTCTCATTTGCATTTTTATTCTACCAGTGGGTTTTGTTCTTGTGTATTCATGGTAGTGATTATCATTTTTCAGATTCCACATGCAGGACTCCCTTGAGGATTTCTTGTAGGTCTGATTGTGTGGTGGTAACCCCCCACAGCTTTTGTTTGTCTGGAAAATACACAACTTTTCCCTCATTTCTGATGGATAGCCTTGCTGGGCATAGTATTCTTGGTCGGAAGTTGTTTTTTTTTTTTTTTTAGTATTTTGAATATATCATCCCATTCTCTTCTGGCCTGTAGAATTTTTGTTGAGAAGTGTTGAGAAGTCTGTTGCTAGTCTGGTCTCTTATAGATGACTTGACACCTTTCTCTTGCTTCTTTTAAGATTCTGTTTTTGACTTTGAGCTTTGCCAGTTTGACTATAATGTGTCTTGGAGAGGATATTTTTGGGTTGAATCTGTTTGGGGATCTTTGAGCCTCCTGGATCTGAAGGTCCATGTCTCTCCCTATACCTGGGAAGTTTTCTGTTATTATTTTGTTGCATAGGTTTTCCATGCCTTTTCCTTTCTCCTCCCCTTCTGGAACACCCATGATTCAAATGTTTGTGTGCTTCAGGTTGTCTGCTAGCTGTCTTAGATTTGCTTCATTTCTTTAAATTCTTTTTTTCCTTTTTTTTTTTTTTTGTCCACCTGGGTTATTTTGAAAAGACTATCTTCAAGATTAGATATTTTTCTTCTGTTTGTTCTAGTCTGCTGCTTAATCTATCAGTTGTGTTTTTTATTTTGTTGAGTGAATCATACAGTTCATGAGTCCTGCTACATTCTTTTTTAAGGTATTAATCTCTTTATAAATTTCCTCCTTCATATCCTGAATTTTTTTTCTCATTTCATTATATTGTCTAACTGAGTCTTCTTGTATCTCAGTGAATTTCCTTAAGATTGGAATTCCTTCTCAGTCATTTCAAGGGTTTACTGTTTACAGGGTCTGGTATTTGAGAATTACTGCATTCTTTTGATGGTGTCATATTTTCTTGGGTTTTTGTTTTTCTAGTATCTCTATGTTGATGTCATGTCATCTGGTAGAGCAGTTGCTTCTTCTGTTACTCTGGAGTAGGCTTTGAGGAGAGAGATGCCCTCTTCTTTTTCCAGTCTCCACTGATGACTCTTCTTGTGTCAATGCAGTCAGGGTCTGGCAGGCTGCCTGCATGGTGGCAGTGGCTGCTGCTGCAACATCAAGCTGCTTTTTCAACAGCTGTGGTTCTGGTGATGGCTGCTGTGGGCCACCCGTGCAAAAGTAGTGTTTTCAGTGTGCTCTGTTGCCTGCTTCTGGGAGGAGGGGCCTCCAGTGCCCTCAGCTCCTTGCCTAGGACCCTAGCCATGCTCTCTTGCCTGTTTCTGGGCAGAAGGGACTGTGGCCCTCCTTCATTATTGTTTTTTATATCAGTTTCTAATCTCCTTCTGAACAGGAAGAGCCAAAACCCTTAATTTTGGGGAAAATTTTATTATTTTATTATATAAATATTCAAATGGGAGAGAAGAGGTCACTTGCCAGCACCTTAGAAGGATTTTATTTATCAGGCAAGAACGCAGGTCCATCCAATGCCATCATTTTGTTCCATGTGATGTTTTATTCTTCCACCCAAACCTGAAACGTGCAGGTGTAGTGGAAAGAGCCCTAGCTTGGCTATACAGATTTCCAAGTTCCAGTCGAAAATGATCACTGATGTAGTTTGCAACCTTGATCAAATCTCCTGCCAGTGCCTCAGTTTCTTGCCCATAATACATTGATGACAGATTCTCTACCTGTCATGTAGACTGCTATTTGGAGAAAAAAGAATAGTGGAATCAAAATAGTTAAAATTTATTAAAAATTTTTAATTCTATGAAAAGTCAATTGTCCAGTAATCTGAAGGGACACTACATTTAACCAGCATGTTGGACATAAGGAACTTTAAATACCTATTTTAGAGAGAGCGATAAATACATGTGGTCCTTTGGAAGGGAATATCAGCTCCATTTCTAAGTTAATTAACCTCTCTAATTTTTCACTTTCTCATTAAAAATCAGTTGTATTCAACCAATCACTTAGGATTTGGGTGAGAATTAAATGAAAGAAAGTATGGAAGTATGTAGAAAGAATTAATGTCCCTTTCTCTTCTAATCCCAATGTATCCTATTTAAAAAAAAGAATTTGCAGACATTAATGTTAAAATGAGTCATTGGCTTGTCTTTATATTGAGGCAAAGACTAGTTGAAAATGAACTTACCAGCTCACCATGCCACCAAAGCCAGGAGACATAATATTGTGGTACGTGTCTTCTATTCTAACTTTTGCTGATCCATATTCCTTTTGCGAACTACAGATTATATGGGCTATACAATCTTTTATTAAAATATCTCAAAATCTTTTATAGGAGATGAAAATATTTATTGCCTCTTTCTTGAAGTTTTATTAGTAGTTTTAACTAGAAGCAATGCTTTTCTCTCTGAGTAATCTGGTTGATCTTATATGAATATTGATTTTCTTTCCCAGGAGAGCTCATGTGGTTTGGATCCTAACTTGTTTGGTGAGGGATGAATTATCCCAGCCACATGGGCCTCCTCTGCTTCATGAGGTTGTCCTATCAAGAGGGTTATTCTAGCCTGTGTGCTTGGACTGGGGTGTATCTTGAGAGTGGCACTGAGGGAAATGGGTTGAATCAGCTCCATCCCATAGGATTCTGAAAAGTTTCATGTTTCCTTGGGTCTTCAACGGGATTTGTGTTGAGGTGGTGACTCCAAGCTTGCCAGGACAGCAGATCGGAAATAACCAAAGGGTATCTACTCCAACCTGCTCATTTTTAGGCATGAGAGTGCAAAACCTCAGCAGAACCTCCCTTCCAAAGGTGTTGGGATGTGGAGCCAGAAACTTGGGAAGCTCTTTGACTTGATCCTCTCCCTCAACCCCCACATCTCCTTGGTCCTACCAAGACCCCTCCATTCAACTTCCTTATCTCAGGGATCCATCCCATTCTCTTCTCAGTACCACGGTTCCAGACAAATCTTCATTGTTTCCTATTTAAAGTATTGCAATAATCTCCTAACTGGTCTTCCTTTCTCAATTGTGCCCACTGCTCCCCCAACACCCCACCATGCATTCTTTATAAAAGCTGTCCAGAGTGCTATTTTTAAAAATGAAAACATGATCATGTCCCTTCTTTCTTAAAAGTCTTTATTGGCTCCCTATTAACTTATAAGATGATGCCTAAACTTAGCATGTGCGTAAATAGAATCTATTCTCTAATATTTCCTATTTACTCGTTTAGTTCTGTCTTTGATCCTCTTTCCTTTCACTGCAGGATCCACATGTTACTGCCTGTTTATGTATCCATTTCCCCCACGGTAAACTTCTTGAGAGCAGAGTTTTTCTTTTTTTCTTTTCTTTTTTATCTTATTAGCAGTTGGGAGGGAGGGGGAGAGGGGAAAGGGGAAAGAAATGTGATAGAAGGAGGAAGGAGGAGGAGCAGGATTGAGGCCTGTGGCACTTCCCTGGTGGCTTGGTCATTCCTGGGCTGGGTGCAGGTGTCAGGGGGTGTGGCAAAAGTCCTCGCCCCCCCCCCCCCCCCCCCCCCCCCCCCCCCCCCCCCCCCCCCCCCC
>NW_007731043.1:50743-82826 GCF_000696425.1 Galeopterus variegatus | reverse complement strand
CCCCCCCCCCCCCCCCCCCCCCCCCCCCCCCCCCCCCCCCCCCCCCCGCCCCACCCCAGCTTGGGAACCCGGGGCTTTTCTTGCTGTGGCTTGGTGGTTGCCACTGGGCTGGTTGCATGTGTCAGGGGGTGTGGCCAATGCCCTTGGCCCCCCACTGCCCTGGCTTGGGAGAGCCCAGGGCGCTTCCTGCAGTGGCTCAGTGGTAGTTGCTGGGATGGTTGCACATGTCAGGGGGGTGTGGCCGAGGGCCCCAGCCATCACCCTTGGGACTGGTTGCAGGTGTCAGGGTGCATGGCTGAGGCCCCTGGCCCTCCCCACTTTCTGGCTTGGTAGCCCAGGCAGGGGACTTCCAGTCTTAGGTGTTATAGATGTTCTTTGGTGGAATGGGACCTTTACTAATTAATATCAAACTTTGTCTCTGGTTGTGGGTACTTTGTTTTTTTCTTTCAGTTCCGTGTTGGATTATTTGCTGTTCCCACCACTTAAACTCTGTGCTGGAACTAATTTGTTGTCCTTTCCTTACTTCTAAATGGGGGAACTTTCTGTGGGGACCAGTACTTGAGCTGTATGGTTGAGCTAAATGGCTGCTTACTGCTGATTCCCTAGGGAAGGCTTTTTGTGCAGCTCAGGTTTTAATGATTGACTTTATAAGTACTTCTTGGTCTAGAGAAATCTGGTGCACCTGGGTTGTGTAGAAACTTTGGTCTGGGCCTGAGTCTTTTCATCAAACTGCACCTCATGCAATTCTATATTCCTGACTAGTCTCCTTTGAGTGGTCCTGTGCTGATTGGGAGGCAGATCAGCTGTCCTTGCTGTGCCCCAGTGTTCCCCTGGTGGACCCATGTCCCCCACCGCCTGTGCTCCAAATACTGCCCATGGGACAGTTTTCAAATCAAATTCCTGTGGCTAGGACATAGCATGGTGCTTGGCATCTAAGAATACCCAATAAATTAAAAACTTAGACAAAGAGTCATTAGCATTTAATTTTAATTAAAATCAACAGTTCAGATAGAGAACAGGACTAGAATAGTGTTTAAAATTAATATCAACCTCTGAGAAATCACATTTATATAAAAAAAATGAAACAAGTCAGCAGAAGTCCAAAAAAGGTACAGCTCACATTATTGCACTTGGGTGAAATATGCTACTTAGGGTAGCATAATCCTCAGGCCAGGCCAGGTAAAGGAAGAGACAAAAACAGAGAACAAACCTCCAGGTAGTATTTATTCTAGATTCCAAACTCTCCAGTGGCCTCAAAAATATTCAGCATATTTGAAACATTCGAATGTTTAAGCTCTTTACAAAAATGACTGCAGTGTCTTCAACACATTTTAGTTACATTCATATTGTTCTAATCACATGCAAGTTTAAGGTACAGCTCTACCTCACATCATGGGACCTCTGTAACACCAAAACCTCCCAGTGCCAAAGGTCATGGACAAGAGGGAAAGGGAGTGAATTTCTACTTTATACATATTTTAGAGAACAATACTGTGGCTATTGTTTACCATTCAAGCACTCTTGGGATTTTGGTCATTTATTTCAGAACATGAGAAAAAGTGACAGTGAATATGAATGAGCATGAAAGTTATTTGTAGGCTGCTACTAGAAAATAAAATACAATTTTTAATAAGTCCCCACCACATTCATGAAGGTGGCAATAACTGTACGTATAAGAAAAAGGCTGTAAACTTATAGAAAAGATGAGCTCTGGCTGCTAAACAAATTACTAAATCAATTTTGTCTTTACCCTTGAGTGTTATATAGAAAAATGTAAACCTGTGGACCTAGTTACCAAAAAACCCCACTTATCCTCCTAAGCCCAGCTATGAACTTAAAGTTTGGCCTGAGCTAGTTTTATCTTCAAGTTTTCTCCAAGTTTGTCCATGAACTCAAACGTATTCAAGTAGTCAGAACGTTGTACACTAATACGGAAGAAAAAGAAAAGAAGAAAATTTAGTTTGTCTCTGATATGGTAGCAGGTCGAGAAGTCCTAGAAATGCTACGTGAGGCAGTATTCTATTTATTTCTGGAAGAAAACCGATTAATGTTAACAAGCTACAAATCTATGGACAATGTCTGGGCTCAAAGTTCCCAGGGCTGACCCAGGCTCAGGCCTCAGGCTCTTTAGGCAGCTGCGATGGAGGCTCATCCACACATGCATTAAGCTTCTTGCCATGTAGCTTTGGGGATGAAACTATCAAAGAGCTTCAGTTCAGACTAATGCCAGTGAGACCAAAACCATTCCACTTTTTCCTCATTCTTAAAAATAATAAAACCTCTTCAGGATACAGCCACACCTTTATCTACATTCCCACAAACTGCTACATATCCTTAAAAAAACCTTTAATGCTCATTTCTGTGTGTTTTACTAAGAAAAACAAAAGACATCAGACTGACTAACCTAATCCTGCTGATAGGTGCCTATCAAATAGGCTACAAAGGTACTGTAATGATAAGAACATTTCAAACACTGTATTCTTGCTGGAAATTTAAGTTAAGAAACAGGTAGTGATTTAGCATCCTTGTTACTAAAGGATACTGACTTTAACTGAGATTTCTAAGGACACATTGGTGGGGACATAGTATTAGTACTAAATTTTAGTAGTTTGTTTCTTAACATGAATCATAGTAACCAACTTTGACTTTGAGGGACTAATCTGTGGGGATACTGGTTACCGTGTTCTCAGAAAAACCCTAGGCAATGCATGGGCCCTTGAATATGTGACTGATGGTTACAGATAAGATTGGACTTATACTTGTGCTGCTTACTTTTCTCATCTGTAAATTAAAGAAAATAAAGGGGTGGAATAAAATAGCCTCTGAGGCTGGGAGGTTGGCTCAGCTGCTTAGAGCACGGTGTTACAATACCAAGGCCAGAGGTTTGGATCCCTGTACTGGCCAGCCACCAAAAAAAAATGCCCCTGAGGTCCCTTTGTTTTCAACTGTCTATAATTTTTTTCTTGTCATTCAATGATTGTTAACTAGATCAGGTTTCAGCAAACCACAACCCGGGTCCATGGACCAAATCTAGCCTGCAGCCTGGTGTTGAACATAGAAGTTTCACTGGGTTACTGCCATATCCATTTGTTTCCATATCGTCTATGACTGCTTTCCTGTTACAACATCAGAAGCAAAGTTGAGTAGTTGTATAGTCTCACAAAACCTAAAATGTTCACTATCTGACAATTTACAGATAATATCTGCTGACCCCTGAACAGGATGATGAATAGCAATTCATATAATTCCAAAAAGCACTGATGTTTTGAGCCGAGTGAGAATAAGCAGTAATCTGACTACAGCATTTAGGGCATCTTATACTTACTTGGGTAAACCTTTAATGCAAGCAGCCAGGTCCTTGGTCATAAAGCCAGCCTCAATGGTCTCAATGCAGACTTCTTCCAATGCCTTTGCAAAGAAGTCGAGCTCTTTATTATTATCAAGCTTTGCTCTGTGGGCTAATCCTCTGGTCCAGGCAAAAATGGAAGCTAAAAGAGGAAAAAAAAAAAAAAAAAACAAACAAATTAAATCATCCCAGTTATAGGGATTCCCAAATGTTTCACAGTTCCCCAAAGCAGAACAGTTTTTTGTTTAGATGACTGACTTCATTAGGTGCAATCCATATGGGCTAGAAGTTTTAGAAAAGCTGGATATTTTGCCAGACAGAAACATTAAGAAAGCACATTTTCATGGTGCAGTACTAGTGCTTGAAGCTTGAGACACTTACTAATTTGAAAAAGAACACAATCTCATTTACATCTTGTCTGTATTGGTCTCCTCTTTCCAGACTGTGATCTCTTTTTAAAGTGCTGTCCTTGAAACCCTATTGGAAGGATCTATTCAGGTGGCTTTTAGATTTGTAGCCTTACGTGACATTTCACTGCACCAGAGTTAAAGGAAAATGCTTGTTGATAACATTCTCCTCTGTAATGTATATTATCCCACAAAATAGAAAAACATACACTGTGTATTTTAAGAAGCGTATTAAAGTAGCTCTTATTAGTAGAACAAATCAGCTACTTGGTGATGACTTTGCACATAAAACACTGAGCAGCCAGAGGAACATGTCTGAGTTCCTTTGGAGATTTCCTTTACATATTACTCTTTGGGCAGAAATCAATGTAGAAGTTAACACCATCTTACCAATGGGATTGGTGGATGTCTCCTGTCCTTTCTGGTACATGCGGTAGTGACGTGTTACAGTCCCATGGGCAGCCTCTGCCTCTACTGTCTTGCCATCTGGACAAATGAGCACGCTGGTCATCATGCCAAGAGAGCCATAACCTGTAAGTGGCAGGGAATGAGGTATAGGTTCAATTGCGTATACAGCACTGAATCTCTCAGAGACGAGAGCAAATGACTTCATCTTGACAGGTCTCGGTAAACAAAGAAACATGAGCACATGAAATCACCAATAATTCTGCTTTTTAGAAACCAGGGCCCCTGCTCAAGATCTCAGAGTCAAAGGATCTAGAAAGGCTGGACTTTTTCCTCACTTATCTCGGGGGTATCTGCTCCATGATGGAGGGATTAGGGTCCAACTGCCTTTATTTCACCCTACTTCTGTGACTTCATAGCCACAGTGACTCAGTTTTCTTACCTGCAAAGTGGGAATAATAAAAGCACCTACTTCATGAGTGCTTGTGGGATTTGATGAATACACGTGTTAATGAATATCTATGAAAAACACATATGTGCATATTCCTTAGAATAGCACCAGCCATAGAGTAAGAGCTCAATGTTCTGCTGATGTTACATGCAGATGTTCTGCTGTTCTGTGGAAATAAACATTAGTGACAGTCATCTCCTGCCCTCAAGCTGCTCATGGCTCGCTGGGACTGGGAAGGAAAGGCAGGTAAATAAGAGAATGGAAAAGAGAAATAAAACAAAAAAACCCCCGAAACCAGGAAGGGTTGGATCCAAGAACATACCACTTGCCCTTCCTTCCTCTTTAATTCCTTCAACGAAGCAATTCTTTTCTGTGGTTTCCTATTCAGAGACCACATTACGACTTTAACGCCCATACAATTGATCTTCCTTCTTATATTCACTCTTTTCCACTTAAATTCAAAGAACCCTTATCTCCATTTTTGCTACCTCCCAAGAGTAGCTGTGTAGTTAATGTAAATTTACATTACGTGGCTACCTTTTATTTTTTATTTTTTGGTCTGAGACTAAGTCAATTGTCTATCATTTTATTTTTTAGTCTTCTTTGAGTACAGTTTGAAATTTCTGTGTGGGGCTGGTGGCTCCCTTCTATACCACTGTGTTGATCTGAGGCTTTGTAGATACTCAAATATTTATTTTTTTGGCAGCGGTGGGGGCAGAGAACCAAACCATTGACTTTGGTGTTACAAGGTTGTGCTCTCAAATATTTATTGATTAGAGAAGTTCAGGACTATAACCATAGTGAGTTTCTGTCTACTAATATTATAAGACACTAGCTGGCAACACTGTCAAAACTGAAGACATAAATGAAATGGCATGAGTCCAAAATAGTTCATGCCTCTAGAGAAAAATGAACGCAAGGCCAGCTCTTCTGCCTTTTACTCTGTTTAGCTGCACTGAGGTCATGTTATCTACAGGCTCTGGACAAACAGAGGTTCCAGGTCTCTTCTCAGTGCACTATTGCATACTGCACTTCAGAGCTCTTATTTCAAAGTTCTTTCAACCTCCTTAACTTGACTTTTACACTTGAAATATTTCTCTAGATACTCTCCCCGTTGCCATTTAAAAACAGTAAGGAGCTGGCCAGTTAGCTCAGTTGGTTAGAGCTGTTGCAACACCAGCGTCATGGGTTTGGATCCCTGGACCAGCCAGTGTCCAAAAAACAAAACAAAACGAAACAAAACAACAAACAACAGAATGGTTCTGGGTCCCCTTTCCAGGACTCTGATGACAAGGAATAGTTTTCCTTTTTCACCATGAAGTCACCACAAAGCAATACTCCTTCCTCTGTTGTATTTAATACAAATGATTGATGATTTAGAGAAACAGAAAGAGGGTAAAGAGAGTTGTGTAACTTATTTATCTGACTAAAAGTTATCTTTAACTGGGTTGGTCTACTGATTTTCAAACTGGTAAGAGATGCGTAACTTTTATAAAAGGAAGAAAAAGTAGTACTTCCTGCGGAAAAGTGAACATAATTAACATTAACACAAACATTCATCTGGGGGGATTCAGATTTACATAGCGACTATGGATACTGAAACTGAAGGGCAATTTGAGGCTCAGGAAATCAAGGAAAGGAGAGTTGAATTGGTTCCCGGAATTTCTGTGAACAGCTTTCGGCTTATTTGCTCAATACTCTTTTGTTTAAAGCTAAGTAGTAAAACATATTTGTTTTATACTCCTATAGCACCAGAACAGCCTCCAAGGCAGCTGAAGGGGTATAATTAGACCTACTGCCAGACGAATGAGCTCCTGGAGATACCCACCTCACCCTTAGTTATTAGATAACCCAGGACCTTCACTTTACCCCTCCTTGCCTCAGTGCCGTGGTTTTTTAGATTCCCACCAGTGGGAAAATAAGGGCAGAGAAAAGGAGTGATTTTCAGATCAGGTAGTTGGGCTACCTGTTGGAGGTTTTAAAGCATCAATTATGGAAAAAGGTTGAGAGATAAACCGTGGTAACATTTAAGGCTGGAGCCAGGAGTGTCAACCCACTCAGTTACTTTCTGTGTGACCTCAGATAAAGTCACTTCCCAAGTCTGAGCTTAATTTCCTTATCTGTCAGATGAAACAATGCACCTGGATGCTTTAACATTTCTTGATTTGACAACAAAGGGCTATAAAATCCACCTTCCCAATCTGGAGAACCACCATGGAATGACCTAATGGCAACAGGCCTGCATCTCTACTTGGTCTGCTGGCTCCTCACCTTGGGCCACGGAGTCTGACTGCACATCACCATCGTAGTTTTTACAGGCCCAGATGAAGCCTCCTTCTGATTTCATGGCTTGGGCCACCATGTCATCAATGAGCCTATGCTCATACCAGATCTTTTGGGCTTCAAATTTGGATTTGTACTGCCTAAGAAACAAGAAAGAAAAGAGAAAAATAAAAAAGGAAATTGGTTTTGTTGGGGACATCATCTGCTTCTCCCAAAGATGGTGCAGGAAGCAGCATTTTTTAGTAGAAGCACAAACTTGGGAATTCAACAGACATAAGCTCTAATACCTACTCAGTCATGTTCCAACTAGTCAAATGTAAGAGCAATTGTCCCTACCTTGCAGGAAGATATGAGAATTGAGACAGGCGGGAGTCCCAATTACTACTTTACTTTCCAGTTTTCAGTATACTACTGATCAGATTCTTGAGAATCAGCTTATTTTAAGTATTGATATCATTCAGGATATCTGCTTGGTATCATTCAGGAAACTAGATGTATTACAGAACAGTTTCTAGGATGGGTGTTGATGAGTAGTGTAAAGAGGTATCGAACTGCCTCAGGATTAATTTCCCTTCTAAAATCCAAGCTCTGGCCTGAACACTTGCATCTGAAAGGGAGTTATGCCATCTTCAAAGTTAACACATGCTCACCTCATGTACTGCGGAATCCAAAGTTGTTATGAAGGTAGACTTCAGGTGAAATGACTGCACTAAAGCAGAGTTTTAACTTGTAACAATGGTTTTCAGAAAGAATGGAAGTGGGCTTGACTCAGACCCTCACACACTTGAAAAATTAGAACTTTCTATCACTAACAGGTGCTTTTATTTAAACATTAAACAATCCTGGCTCTGAAAAAAATGAATATGGGGCTCTTAATGGAGGACATGTTTACCTTCTAAAAGCAACTCAGAATGGTTTGGTTTCACTCCTGCTAAATCTCAGTTTTGTCACTATCTTTAGGGACACTGGTGACTTTCACTTGATTTGTCCCAGAATCAAAAAGATAAGGAGCTGCAAATTCTATACCATGAATACCAGTTTACTTGAGAAAAAGAAAAAGAAAAAAATAAGTTATAGTTACTTCTCATATATCTCCTGAAAGATGTCTTTGAAGCGTCCATCATATTTCTTCAGAATAGTGTTTTTGGTGCTCATATACAAAGGCCAGCCCTTAGTCAGAGCCATTTGGAAGGAACTGTGTGCAAAATCTTTGATTGACTTATCTTCATTGTACATCCCCATGGCAACACCACCACCTTCTGTGGGGGGAAACCGATGAGAGGAAAAAAGGAGAAAAGTAAATGGAGTATAGCTGCAACAAGACTGAAGTCAGCCACGACAACCAAAGAACCCAATTCTCAGCTCCCACGTCTGGGATCAGACTTGGAAAATCCCAGGCACGCTTTCGACCTGAATATTCCAAGAGTCCTGAGGCACATAATGGGAGGACAGTCAGTTCTAGGTGAGGACATTCTAACTTGTTTTGGAAAGACAATAGAAATAAGAAAAACATATGGTCTTTAGGATCCCGAAGATACAGAAATACTAAAAACTAGATAGAACTACATTCTATTAAAATGATATTATTTGGAAGAGGCAAGGAAAATAAAAGCTAGGTAAGTGTTAGGTTTTCTGTTTGTGTGAGTGCTTTCAACAACTTCAATAGTGAAGAGAAAAGGGCCTGCTTATTATTTCAACAATTTTGGGTGGGACTTGCCATACTGGAAGCAGCAGGGTGGCTGGGGAGGAAAAGGTAGAAAGTAAATGTTCCTCCTTCACAGGACACATATCCAGAAGGGCAAGAAGAAAATTTCAGCAAATATATAATGCAACTATTTCCAAATACAAACCCTACCAGAGCAAAGGGCAGGATTACATGACAGGTGATTTGGGGTTATCAATGTTTAATTTATATAATCAGTGCATAACAGATTACTGTCAACCTTCCCTCTGTGCTTTAAGACAAATGTATCATTTTCTTAAATGCATTTTAAGAAAATGCATTGTCTTTGCCTATATGCATTTCCAATTAAGTGGCTAACCCCTTTGTGCTTTTATCCAAGCCACGGGAAGGCATGGAAGCCAAAATTACTTTTTATGTTAGATTTTGGGTTCTGCAGAAATGTTGTAGATTCAGGTTGTGTTTTTAGGCACACAACTAACTTTAAGAAACCAGTAATAATGTTGTCTAAATGATTTGTTAAAGAGTTAAAAGATATAGCTTGTGATAGACTCATACATACCTTCAAAGTTGTGTAACACGTATGTCACCTTTTGGGTTCCATCACTTGGCGTGTAGGTTATCTCTACTTTTCCAGGCCCAGGAACAACAAAATCAGTGGCTCTGTACTGTGCAGGGGGGGAAAAGGTATAAAGAAAAATACTATAACAGGAATTAAAAGGAAAAAAATCATAGAATATAGAGCTGGAAGACACTTAGACAAACAGGATAGTGTAGCTCAACCCTGTTTTTTTTCCTTTAACCTTCTTTTTTTTAAGAGTTGGGAATGAAGAGGTCCAGAGAGGAGTTCCCAAAGCTAGGTAGTGGTAGTTCACATTAAAAATCAATAAATAATTATATAAATAATTATAGGTGCCTACCATGAACAGGACAGTTTTCTGAGCACCAATATGGGGTGGACAGAAAGTAACATAAGGCACCTTCCCTTAGGAAGTTTACGTAAGGGAGAAGCATTCTATTCTTACAACAATCTTAAAAGGAAGGAACTGTCACGTAGTGGACTTGAGATCTGCTCCTTACTTAAACCTTTAGGGCTCTGTCTCTCCATGGTTATCATTTGTTTCTAACCCTAGGACCAGGACTTGTCCATGTGAAGCAATTATTCCAGAAGCAGCTGCAACAGGATGATGACCCTTAGGAAAGAACTGTTCAAGGATCGCCACCTCCCTTACGGGCCTGAGCTACTCTAGTGAAAAAATGTGCCCAGCACACACAATGGGGGTCCACAAGTCTTTGCTGCATTGTACCTTCTTCAATGACTTGGATTAGAATATTTGCAGAGTCAGGTACCAGCAGGTGCCAGCCACAGTAATTATTTACAGTAATACTAATGACAATTGATAAAATAGCAGTCAGATAACAAAGATTAAATATCTGCTCTATGCAGAACACTTCTGACATATAAAGTCCTTTGCTATGGGTGGTAATTTATTCCCATTTCTCAAAAGGAAGAAACCGAGGCAGCAAAGCACCATCAATGTTTTGTACAGGTTTATGCACATTTGAACAGTCAGTGAATCAACCTGAGGTTTGGAATTTTCAATCTGAACTTTAATAAACAGAATGGCCTTCTTCCAAATGACTGACGTCAAAATCATAAAAAAACAAAACAAAACAAAACAAAAGACGTGACTGAACTGGTTAAGAACTTAGGGTGATGTTCCCAGGATTAGTGAGTTTGTACCACTGCGATGTGACTGAACTGGTTAAGAACTTAGGGTGATGTTCCCAGGATTAGTGAGTTTGTACCACTGCCAATTACATTCCCTTTCCTGGGGCTTCTGGAAGGTATCTGTGAAGGGACTTCAAGATGAAGGGACAGTTTGAGTCACAGGGTGGAGCAATGTTAATTGACCCCTCAAGGAATGAGTTGGTGACCCTTTGCCCAGGAACCGAAAGCCATCTACCCTAGCCACACTGTTTTCAAAGATTTCAGCATCATAGATTCCCAATATTAAGGTTCTCTTAAGACATAAGCTACTTTGTATTAAAGTCTGAAACCTGTTTCAACTCAGAATTTGGACTTTGTTTAGCTGGCAGTTTTTCTGCTTAATTTGGCAATGAGCCTACTTGTACAGAAGTATAGGAACTACATTTTTTTCCTAAGTAGGAAGGAATGCTTTAATGAGACTGAATCAGTTTTTCTTTTATGTATGAAGTGATCATGTTTAATATAATTTTTGGTGGTTCTCAACCCTGTTTACACATTAGGAATCACCTAAGGAGCTTTAAAATGCCTGAACTGCAAGGTTATCAGATTTCAACTGGTGTAGGGTAGGACTCAGGCAATGGAATTAAAACAAACAAAAAAAGCAAAACAGAACAAAACCACCCAAAAAACTGCAAAGGGATCCTATTGTGCAACCTGGGTTGAAACCCACTGATCTCGTTGGACCATACGAAATTACCAAAACAAAAATGACAATATCCTATGGTATAACCTAATATAAGGATAAAGGAAGAAAAATATGATTGAAAAAATCATACATGTTGAAATGGGTGCCTATCTGTAAGTTTATCTGTATTTACCTCTGTCTAAAGTGTGTAAATATAGCTATAGATATATGCATTTCTTAATTATGCACCTTGCTTAATGAGTGTAGACACCAAAAGATAAGAATAAGGCACATAAAATTAGAACTTAGGGGCCATCTAAAAAGAATATGGAAAATCAAACTATGCCAAAACGACTTACCTGATCCCCATAAGCATGACGACCTATGATGATGGGCTTTATCCATCCACTCACAAGCCGGGGGATATTTTTGCAGATAATAGCTTCCCTAAAGACAGTGCCACCCAGAATATTTCGGATGGTGCCATTTGGCGATTTCCACATTTGTTTCAACTTAAACTCCTCCACCCTCTTCTCATCGGGGGTAATCGTAGCACACTTGACACCAACATTGTATTTCTTTATAGCTTCTGCAGCATCCTTGGTGACCTGGTCATTGGTCGCATCACGATTCTCTATGCCTAAGTCATAGCTTGGGAAGGAAAAATCATTAAGTGTAAGTTTTCAGACAAACTGATAGGTTATAACCTATGACCACAGAGATGGCATGCAGGGCATGCCGTGCAGAAAGTGAAGGCTCCAATACACCTACATATGCCAAGTCTTAGCATTCGCACCTGCTAAACACAGAAGACGGCTGCCAATTAAAAAAGGAACTAAGAAAAACTGGACTGCTGGGCCATGCCTCCCTGTATTGTAATGGGAAGCTGTCTATCAGGAAGTGAATGGAAACTATCCAACTCTGCCTGCTTTTCACCATACAGAAGCAACCCTTTGGCCTGGTTTCCCTCCATATAATCCACATACAAATATAAGCCTAGGCACAACCTTGTTTTCCCCTTAGTAAATATTGTGCTTTAAAACTAAAGGGGAGAGCAGCTGGTTAGAGCCCTGTGTTCTAACACCAAGGTCATGGGATCTGTACTGGATAGCTGCCCCCCAAAATAAATAAATAAATAAAGGGGGGAGGGTTTAAAGGTTTTTTTTGTATTTTGGCATTAAAGTGGTGGGAGGTATATAGATACAACAGTCAATGCCAAAAATGCTAATGACTTCTTCATTCATGCTAGTTAGTCATAAGGTGAACTTTTCCCTAATTCTTGGGCAAGTCTCTTTGTTCTGGAAACAAGCCTGCAGTTTATTGGATAAGTAATGGTGTATTAACCACCAACACCCAGATTGCAGGTCATTCAGAGCTGAAAGAATGTTGGTTGTCCGTGGAGCATAGAAAATGACTGCAAAGCTTTATTTAAAGTATATAATAGTTTGTCTAAAGGAGGTAAAACAAAATAAAGTAGTAATTTATTTTGTTCTCCAAGGCTTTAAAGAAAAGTTTTTCATCTCTTGAAACGTGCTGAACGACTAAGCCTCTAGATTTCTCTTTTTAGTTCTTTTATTTTCCTTTCCTTAGATATCCCAACTTATGATGCAAATTTACTCTGCAGCTACTTTCTCTTTTCCTCCTAGGTGTAATGACTCTCTTTTAGAACTCCTAATGCCTCTAGGCTAAAAAGTATCAAAGCATACTGGCAAGAACCTGAAAGTTCACCTACTGTCAGGTAAAGTTCTGATATAGGAGAGAGTTCTTAAAATGTTTCTTTAACCTACTTAGAAGATATTTTTGTGCTTCATTTCCTAATGTTTGGTCCACCTCTGCAGATACTTACATATCACAGTTGCACAATAGAGACATCAGCAGCAGCTAAGGTTTAGAACAATGAAAAAGGGTGTCCAATGACACCATGTGAATTAAATGTCTACACCAAATAACAGGTCCTCAAGACACATCCTGATGTATAATTCTGGGTTGAGGCAAACACACTGATAATTGCCAGTAGTTTGGCTGAAATGTGTTGCTGAACATTTTATCATGCCAGTCTTCAGCCACTTCACCCTTTTAAAAATTCTGTCTTTACCTAGCTCAAATGTACAAAGAACATGACCAAGTTTCTGGAAAACACAGGAAAAAAAATAAGAGAATTACATAGAGACTTTCACATCTGCTCCCAAACACTTTAAACGTAGGGCAAAGGGAGACATATCAGGGAACTTCTACTGTAAGAAGGGGGTTCAATTAAGTAACTTCAAGGGTCTCTCTGTTACAAAATTGTATGAAAAAGGCAAAAGGCAAGGAATGAAAAGAAAAAAAGGCCCATTAACTAATTAAGTAGTGACAGAAAATTGAGCTTGAAAGAACAAAATTGTGTTAACTACATTGAGTTTACTGTTTCTTACATCCTCTATTATTTTCCCTTCCACAAATAATACACTGTGCTACTCTTGGCTACTGATTTATTATAAATAAAACCTTCATAGGAAACAGAGGGTTAGAAAGACCTGAAAATCACTTTGCTCCCTTTATAATTCTCAACTTCTAAATAATGATAAATCTAGTTTTCCTAGCAGTATGTTAATATTAAAATAGAAGATTTATCTGGATACAGTTAGGCTTAAAAAAAGCTTTATTCACAAAACACAGCTACATCTATGTAAAAAAGCTAACTGCACCTTGAAATAGCTTACATTATGCTTTCTAAGGTTGCTGTACAGAAGGGTAATTCATTTACCTATGCAGATCCAATTCCACATAGGGAAAAATGAGTTTTTCTTTAATTAATTCCCAAATGATTCGTGTCATTTCATCTCCTTGCATCTCTACCACAGAACCGCCATGGATTTTTTTGGACATTTTGACTTCAACAAAGCTAAAAGAAAAAACAGATAAGATACATGCCTTGTCATTTATTCATTATAAAATAGAAATGAAATATAAAATACCTGATGACTACTAAAAGAACAATTCATAATAGCACAATTGCATAAGAAGTTAGTAATAACAATTACATTTACCATTGGAATTGAGCACTTTCTGAATAAAGCATTGTGTTATATATTTCACATGTGGTTCCTCGCTGGAACGTGGGTAGAGCCTGACCCTGTCACATGCCCTTAATAATGCTATGATTATTCTTGACTATTGGTTTGTCTTAATGAAATGAGATTGTTTCCACAATATCATGTTTCTTTGAAAACTTCTGTCCAACTCCTCATTTTACTGGGCCCTCAAGATGAGCAGAATGACAAATGCTAATATTTCGCCTCCTTTAGGAGGCTATTTTTGGTTAAAATACCACCCATGAGGAGATTCAACTTGTTCTTGTGACCTATATTCAGAGAAACTTCTAAATCTAAAAGTGAAAAGATGAATTCCTGGTAGAAGAACGTTTTCCTAGAGACGACACAGACAGTGGAGACGTGGAGCTAAATACAAAAGTGATTTCTCAATTAGAGAAATGTGTATATTTCTGCACCACTGCCCAGGACCCAAGCCTGTCTCTGCCATGTTCTTCAGTATCCCAACTCCTGGACTATTCTTCTGGCTGTTCACAGGCAAGGTAAGTCGCTAGTGAGTGGGTGAGAGATAGGGAAGCAGCATTGTTCCAGGAAGCGACCTCACTTTAAGGAATTGGGTTTGGGGGTAGTAAATACAAACCAATCTGATTCCCAGAAAGGGCAAGGGTGGTACCTTTGGAAGAAGTGAAACTGAGGCTCCAAGGAAGGCCATGCCCTGTGCTTTTTCCAGGAGAGGCTAAGGAGGTCCTGAACCTGCTAAAAGTATCTGTTCCTTCTCATGATGTTCCAACAGAAATACTGTTTTTCTTCCAGCAACACAATAGCAAATTGCTTTTATTCCTTTAAGTTTATAGCTTAAGGACTGGAAAAGTCAGAACTGAGTTTAAAAAAAATTATTAGGTAAGAGATCTTAAACAGTCTTTCTTGAAAAGCTGAGCTAAAGCAATTTGGCCTTTAAATTAAAAATGTAATGATTAGTAGACAGTAAGCCTCAGTTTCTTTTGGCAAACCGGGATATATGCCCAACTCCCAGGCCCATATTCACTTCCCAAACTTGGCAATTCTAGAATCCTGCTTACTAGTGTTTAAGAGGTTCCCTAGACCATTACTTGGGAACCTTCCGGAGCTCAACTAGAATAAAACAAATGAACAAACTGGTATGGATGAATCAATTATTCCCATCTGTAATTTAAAGTATAATTTATAGCACAGCTTAAAGTATATGAATCAGTCATGCTTGAACCCACCATTACACCTGTCCTTGTTTTAACATGAAACAAAACAAAAGAAAGGCAGCAAACTCATCTTGGCATCAACACTGTATTTTCCTGGTTATGTTCCTATAGAGTATTTTGCAATGGTTATGACTCGGCTATTCGTCCTTGATGGCAAATACAGTTAATACAAGGTCATACACTGTACTTAAAGTATCAAGACTGAGTGACAGAATTTTTTTTACTTAATTATTTCCTTCCCAGTTAAAGCAAACATATTCTCTGCTATATTCTTTCTATATCCCATAATACATAACTGAAACATTTCAGGTTTTCCTCACATTATTTATCCATTAAATTTTTATCACATTTTTTTTTTCCTTTTTGTCTTTTTTCGTGTCCGGCAATGGATCGCAACCCTCAGTGTCGCGCCCGTACCGGACCGGGACCGGCAACGGGATCACAACCCTCGGTGTTGCTCCCACACCTCGCTCAGCCAGTGAGCAGGAACCGGTCTGTATGTAGGATCCGAACCCTTGGCGGGAGCACCGCCGCGCTCTCAAGCGGCGCACTGTAGCAGTGCGCCACCGGGCCGGCCCCACATATCAATTCTTGAATAGGTATTCAAAGAGCCATGAAAATGATCTGCAGATGTAGACTTGGCCCAAGAACCCCACTTCTGGGGTGGATGGCCATGATCTAGAGATGATGCCAATTTTAAGCCCAAATTTTTATCACATTTTAACTAAAAAAGCGAAGCTTTATTGTACTACAGTGTCGGGCTTTATTGTATTTCCTCTGGATTTGATTTCCATGGGATGGACTTTAGGCCCCACTCTTCCACCCTTGCCTTTCAGATTTTGTTTCCACCCTAATTTCAACTTAAGGGAGGACTGTTCTAAGCCCAACAATTATTAATCCATTTAGTCTGAAAGCAGTTGAATTTCAAACTCTTCTCATAGTTGTGCAATTCCAGAAAATAAACCTGGACTAATAATACACAGCAGTTAAAGAAAAAAGAGCAGCTTACCATATTTAATTTTATTTCATCAACCCTAAGTTTTTAGCTAGCTTTTTTTTTAGCTGACTTCATAAACTACAATGATTTCTGGGCAAAAATAGTCTCTTGCAAAGAATATACTGGATTAAAAGAAACAAGGAAGCAGTTGCAATTTATTATTGGAAAAGTTCCTGACCTGTTCACTGGAGCCTAGGCTTGCCCCCAAGACCAATTAAAGGCAGTACAGCATTGCCACATCAAAAGACAGAAGAGGGAGGGGGAAATTGTTAATTCTCACCTTCAACAGTGAATCGATTTCTAATCACTCCAACTCCCCTTAATCTTGCAGATTCAACTGAATGCAGTTTATCTCCTAAAACAAAACAAAACCAAAACAGGAAATAGAAAGTCAACATATAAAACACCCCTGTCAGGAGGATTTAGCTGTTTTTATACTGGCCAGACAACCCAGTTTATCAAGTTTAAGGTACAGTGCTGACCTTCCAGAGGGCCAAAGGGCAGTTTTAGCAGGCTCTTTCTAAATAAAGGTCATGGGAACACAAGTATCGCTGCGTGCCGTGCACAACCCAGGTGGGTGAGTCCGAGGGCGTGTCCCTGGTTCGTAGCCCGTTAGCGGGTCTTGCGGTTTGCACAGCCTTGGGCGACGCTGTGACCAGCAGGCTCTTCGCCTGAGGACGGTCCTTGTGGCCGTTGTGCAAGAGGACTGCAACCGAAGCGGTCTCGGTTCCTCCTTCCAGGTCTCCACGCTCTCCCCTTCCCTCTCTGGTGCCAGGACCTTTAAACCACAGGCCCCGGGAGCTGGCGGGGGAACGTCTCTCCCAGAACTCGATATTCCGGCGGAGGCGGGGGTGTCTCTCCAACCCCACTCACACCCCGGGTGGCCTCGCGAAGCCCCTTTGACAGCCACCGGAGTTCCGCCCCCTGGCGGACGCTTCTCCTCGGCTTCACCGCCAATCCCCGCCGCCAGAGTTCGTGGTGCACACCCAGCTCCTCCGTTACGCCCTTCTTTGCCTCCTACTCCCCTCTTGCCGCACGTTTTCTTCCTCTTACACCCAAGACTTAATCTACGCGTCCTTGCAACCTCTCACCGCTCGGCTTTCCTCCCCATGCGCAGACCTGGCTTTCCACTCGTCACTGCATCCAACTTCCCCGCCGCCCAATTTCTCCCTCCCATGCCGAAGGGCAGATCTTCTGTACATCCAGGCGTCCAGCACCCCCACCCTCCCCATTTCTCTTTCCCACGCCCAATACCTGGATTTGTTCCCTTCCTTGAGTCGAGGCCTCGCCGCTAATTCCTCCCTCTATCCCCAAGATCTAAGCTTTCTTCCTTCCCCCATCCCAGCCGTGTGCGGAATTAGACCCTCCCCCAACAGCCAGAGCCAGTGCCAAGGCGGTCCCCCGGAGCCCGAGGTTACCTGCTGGGGAAGGTACGCTGGCGAGGAGACGGGGAAGCCACAGCCACTCACGCGCACACACAGACAGTCCCAACTGGGCCCCAGCTGTTTCGGCCTCTGACACCGCCTCCGCAGCAAGCCGGGGGCCAGAGGGCGGGCCAGGCCTTTCTCTCCCAGGCTTTTGTCCCCTCCCAGGCCCCGCCCCCTCAGCCCACCTCCCGTAGCCCCGCCCCCGCCGCGCCGCCAATTGCCACCTCCTCCCGGGTGGGCGCGGCCAGGGACGCGGGGCGGGGTCAGGGACGTGGGGGCGGGATCCACGGGGCAGCTTACCCTGCCTCCGGGTGGGGGAAGGGGCTGCAGCGCCGCCACGAGGCCACTGGGACTGCCTGCAGTGGAGGACGCGTGTGCCACCTGCAGGCTCAAGAGCGGGGCGCGTCGGGGCTCCGGTACCCCGGGCTTTGTAACAACCTAGGGCACCGGGGAGTGAGTTTTTAGGTCGGCACTAAAAACAAACGGAGGACAGAGCGTCTCAGACGGTGGCAGCTCGGTCGGTCCTCTTCCTCGCGCGCCCGGAACGTGCCTTAGGCAGCAGGAGGGGTATTCCAGGCGACCGTGGGGTCGCTTTGGGGCCTCTAGACGCTGCTAGAAAGCCAAGGATGGAAGACTTACACAAACAGTCATGCCACAGTAAATAATTACAGTCACTACCAGTAAGTAGGTCTTTAGGGCTTCTGTACCTACAATTACAATTGCTACTACATGCTAATAAATCAACCCCATTCGTCATTTGCATTAGAAGATAATTAAGGGGATTTTTATCTAGGTTCCGATGAAGCTGGGCTAGAGATGTTAAGTCTTAGGAAAAAGTAGATTTTTAAAAAAAAATCCTGTCTCCTCCCGAAAATTAATTTTTGTGTATTCCTTACTCCCAAAAACATAAAAAAGAGAATATTTAAATGGTGATTTGTTGGATAATAGCATGCTTGCATATCGCTGCCAAGGATTCAGTACTCTGAAATTTACTTTAAAAATGATCTGTAGCATTGGATTGTTACATTACTCTTTGAAAATGAACTGATATACTAGGCACTAGTCAAGGTGCATTTTGGACGCTAGAGGGCACTGGTATTTTTCCCAAGAGAGAAGGAAGAAAACATAGGCTGGGTTTTTGTGGTGAATTAACAGATATTAGCAGCCATCTCTATTTATTCCTGTAGAAATGATTAGAGAGGTGTATGAGCTTATATTTTCATCTCGAATCTCAGGCCCTAAGTCACCTTATTATATCAGGTTCACATTATTTATTACCCCTTGACCACTACTAAAAGTAAACATTCAGGGCTAGCTGGTTAGCTCAGTTGGTTGGTTACAGTGCAATCTTGTAAAACCAAGGTCAAAGGTGGGGTCAGCTGCCAAATGGCCATAATGCCCAGCTGCCAAAAATAATAATAACAAATAAAAGTAAGCATATGTACCCATTTTTGTTCCAGAAAGGATCTAGGGCAGCCTTCAAGACACATAAAATATAGCACAATAAAAAGTATTGGTTATAGGTGAGGAAAATGAGGTAAAAAGAGAATAAATATAAACTATTGTAAAGAACTTGCACTAGATATGATGTACAGAAGAAAAACATACAGAACCAAGATAAGTTTAATTACAAAACATATTCCATTAAATATGAACACTTGCTAGGGATGGGCTGCAAATTTGGCTTTAAGCCAATGTGGTGGGAGTTGTGGCACTTATGGGAGTCTCAGCATCTAAAACAGTGTTTCCTAAGTCAGTAATACAGGAACTTCTTTTTCTTTGAAAATTTTTTTTGTAGATTTCTAGAATTGACTTATATTAAAATATTACTAAATGTATGTATCTGTAAAACTAGATATATGCTAGGTATATCTTATGCTGATAGCTATATACAGCTACAAAGCAATAAATTTATAGACAAAATGACTAGAAACAAAACTGCAAAACAACACATTACTATTAATATCAATTAAATGTAACAAATAATATTTGGCTGAAATTAAATTGCTCCTTGAAATATGAATATGAAGCTCACTGCTTACATGTGGGATGTTAAATTGTCCTTGACTGCAGACACCTTGATCTTATATAGAGAAAATCCTAAATACTCCAACAAAAAACTTAGAATTAATAAACAAATCCAGTAATGTAGAATATAAAATTAACATACAAAAATCAGTAGCATTTCTATACACTAACAATGAACTATCTGAAAAAAAATCAGGGAAACAATCCCATTTACAATAGCTACAAAAAATTAAAATGCTTAGGAGTAAATTTAGCCAAGGAGGTGAAAGACCTATATACTGAAAACTATGACACGGATGAAAGAAATTGAAGAAGACACAAATAAATGAAAAGACATCCTGTGTTCATGAGTTAGAAGAATTATCATTGCTAAAATATCCATACTACCCAAAGTGATCTGCAGTTAATGCAATCCTTATGAAAATTCCAAGATCATAGAAAAAAAAAAAATCCTAAAACTCATACGGTATCACAAAAGACTTCATATAGCTAGAGCAATCTTGAGCAAAAAGAATAAAGCTGGAGACATCACTCTATCTGACTCTAAAATAAACTGCAAACGTGATAGCAGAACAGATGGTCCCCAGCGTCACCCTCTCCCACAACCAACTAATTTGCAACTATTAAAAAGCAAAAACTTCCAAGCTGGGGCCGCTAGAATTCAGGGGAAGAGGAGGAGAGACCTACGGAGCTCATGAAGGCAGGAGAAGCCATAATGACAGAAAGAAGGAACCCCTCTGACCATTTTGAGCCCCAATCACTTCAACTCTGGCCCTAGTGAGCACATGAAACGAGAGCTGGCAAAAGCCACTGTCGTGCCCTTTGTGTGAAGTTGCATGGAGACCGCAGGGAAGAAGAGGACCTTGGTGGCCCCCATGCCAGCAAGACCACTGACAAGGTTCCCGTGGACCCACATAGGAGTGAGAGGCCACAGATGACTGAAAAAGGAGCCACTCAGAGGCTGGTGAGTCATCACAAGGGACTGGTGCATGGCCTGTCCCATGGGAAGTGTTCCTAGTGCAGGAGGTGGGAGAGACTGGCTCACTGGGGGAACATTGGGGCACAGCATGGACAGCTGATCTGCATCCCCAAACAGCACACAACTATTCAGTGGATAATGGTTGGGAATATAGAACTTCAGGAGTTCAGTTTGCTGAAAAGACTCAGGCTCAGACCAGAGTTTCCACAAAAGCCAGCTGTACCAGAGCTCACAAGACCTGGAAGTGCTTCCATGGTCAAAAATTAAAACCTGAGCTGCACAAAAAGCCTTCCTCAAGCAATCAGCAGCAAAGCAGCAATTGAGTTCAACCACAGGCTGCAAGTGCTGGTTCCCACAGGAAGTTCCCCCACTTTAGAAGTAAGCAAAGGACAATAAATTAGTTCCAGTGCAGAGTTTAAGTGGTGGGGTAGCTAATAATCCAACACAGAACTGACAACAAACACAAAAAACCCACAGATCAGAGACTGAGTTCTGATATTAACCAGTAAAGTTCTAATCCCACCAAAGAATACCTATAAAACCTAGGAGAGTTGGAAGCCCCCTGGGCTCCTGAGCCAGGGTGAGGAGGGCCTGAAGTCCTCACCATGTCCTCTGGCATCCGAATTCAGCCCAGTGATGACCACCGGTCCACTGGCAGAAGCACCCCAGGCTCCTGAGCTGGGGCTATGGGCGGGCTGATAGCTTCAGCCACGGCCCCTTAATGTCTGCATCCAGCCTAGCAATGACTGAGCTGCTCCTGGAAGCCCCCTGGGCTCCCCTGCCAGAATGAAGGGGGTGCCACGGGCTTTGACCATGCTCCCATCTCCTTCCTTCATCCTCCTCCCACCTTATCCCTCTTCCCTTCTCCCCCACCTGCTCTGCAACAACATCTTAGAATGTAAAATAATAATAATAATTCATTAATTTTTTAAAAAACCCAAAAAACTCTTGAACAAGGAGATTCAGAGAGCTTCCAGGCTGGTGGACACATCAAAGTGCTGAAAAGGGTAGCGTGCCCTGAGAGGGCATGGAAGCTTCGCACTCCCATTCCCCTCATACCTTGCTCTATGCATGTCTTCCATTTGGTGATTTCTCAGTTGTATCCTTCATAATAAAGCCATAAACATAAACAAAAACCCAAAATATACTACAAAGCTAAAGTAATCAAAACAGCATGGTACTGGCATAAAAACAGACCCATAGATCAATGAAACAGAATAGAGAGCCCAGAAAGAGCCCAATTTACTGCAAATGTGTACATTTACAGTAAATTGATTTTTTTTTAATTTATTTTTATTTTTTTACTTTTTGTCTCCCTTCGTGACTGGTAACGGGATCGCAACCCTCGGTGTCGTGCCCGTACCGCGACCGGCAACGGGATCGCAACCCTCAGTGTTGTGCCCGCACCGTGCTCAGCCAGTGAGCGGACCGGTCTCCATATGGGATCTGAACCCTCGGTGGGAGTGCCGCTGCGCTCCCAAGCGCCACCCTCAACTGAGTGTGCCACCGGGCCGGCCCGTTTTTTTAAAATTTAAATCCCTATATAAAGATGACCGGTAAGGGGATCTTAACCCTTGACTTGGTGTTGTCAGCACTACGCTCTCCCAAGTGAGCAAACCGGCCATCCCTATATAGGGATCTGAACCCATGGCCTTGGTGTTATCAGCACCACACTCTCCCAAGTGAGCCATGGGCCAGCCCTAGTAAATTGATTTTTGACAAAGTGGGGAAAGGACAGTATCTTTAATACACGGTGTTAGGACAACATGCAGAAGAATAAAATTAGACCCTTCTCTCACATCATATACAAAAATCAACTTAAGATGAGTTAAAGACTTAAATGTAAAACCTGAAATTGTAAAACTTCTAGAAGAAAATACAGGGGAAAATCTCCATGACATTGTCCTGGGCAATGATATGATGTCATAAGCACAGGCAACAAAAACAAAATAGACAAATAGGATTACATCAAACTAAAAAGCTTCTGCACAGCTAGGGAAACAATCAACAGAGTGAAGAGGCAACCTACAGAATTGGAGAAAATATTTTCAAACCGCACATCTGATAAGGGGCTAACATCAAAAGTATGCAGGCATACCTCATGTTATTGCACTTCGCAGATATTGTGTTTTTTACAAATTGAAGGTTTGTTGCAAACCTGTATCCAGCAAGTCTATCAAGTCTAAGCACCATTTTTCCAACAGAACGTGCTTACTTTGTGTCTCTGTGTCACATTTCAAACTTTTTTGTTATTATTATTATCTGTTATGATGATCTGTGATAAGAGATCTGTGATAAGATGTTACTATTTTGGGGCACCACGAACTGTGCCCATGTAAGACAGCAAACTTAATAAATGTGGTGTGTGTTCTGGCTGCTTCACTGACCAGCTGTTCCCCTGTCTCTCTCTTTGGGCCTCCCTATTCCCTGAAACACAACAATATTGGAATTAGGCCAATTAATAACTCTACAAAGGCCTCTAAGTGTTCAAGTGAAAGGAAGAGTCGTGTGTCTCCCACTTTAAATTAAAAGCTAAAAACGATTAAGCTTAGTAAGGAAGTCATGTCAAAAGCCAAGACAGGTAGAAAGCTAGGTCTCTCGCACCAGTTACCCAAGGTGTGAATGCAAAGGAAAAGTTCTTGAAGAAAATTAAAAGAGCTACTCCAGTAAATACATGAATGATAAGAAAGCAAAACAGCTTTTTGTTGATATGGGGAAAGTTTAGTGGTATGAAGATAAAACCATCCACAACATTCCCTAAGCAAAGCCTAATCCAGAGCAAGGCCCTAACTCTTAAATTTTTTGAAGGCTGAGAGAGGTGAGAAAGCTGCAGAAAAAAGTTTAAAGTTAGCAGAAGTTCGTTCATGAAGTTTAAGGGAAGAAGACGTTTTTCACAACATAAAAGTGCAAGGTGAAGCAGAAAATGCTGGTGTAGAAGCTGCAGCAAGTCATCCAGAAAATCTAGCTAAGATCACCGACGAAGGTGGCTACACTAAACAACAGATTTTCAATGTTGACAAAACAGTCTTCTATTAGAAAAAGATGCCATCTAGAACTTTCATAGCTAGAGAAGAGAAGTCAGTGCCTGGTTTCAAATCTTCAAAGGACAGGTTGACTCTCGTTAGAGGCTAATGCAGCTGGTGACTTGAAGTTGAAGCAAATGCTCATTTACTATTCTGAAAATCCTAGGGCCTTTAAGAATTATGCTAAATCTACTCTTCCTGTATTCTATAAATGGAACAACAAGGGCTGGCCTGTGGCTCACTTGGGAGAGTGTGGTGCTGATAACACCAAGGCCATAGGTTCGGATCCGTATATAGGGATGGCCGGTTAGCTCACTTGGGAAAGCGTGTTGCTGACCACACCAAGTCAAGGGTTAAGATCCCCTTACCGGTCATCTTTAAATAAAAAAAAAAAAAAAAAAAAAAAAAAAAAAAAGAATGGAGCAACAAAGCTGGATAACAGCTTATACATTTATAGAATGGTTTAGCCCACTGTTGAGACCTACTGCTCAGAAAAAAAGATTCCTTTCAAAATATTACTGCTCATTGACAAGGCACCTGGTCACCCAAGAGCTCTGATGGAGAAGTACAAGGAGATTAAAGTTGTTTTCATGCCTACTAACACAGCATCCATTCTGCAGCCCAAGGATCAAGAAGTAATTTCAACTTTCAAGTCTTATTATTTAAGAAATACATTTCGTAAGGCTATAGCTGCCATAGATAATGATTCCTCTAATGAATATGGGCAAAGTAAATTGAAAACCTCATGAAAAAGATCAACATTTCAGATACCATTTAGAACATTTGTGATTAATGAGAGGTCAAAATATCGACATTAACAACAGTTTGGAAGAAGCTGATTCCAACCCTCACAGATGACTTCGAGGGGTTCAAGACTTC
Source organism: Galeopterus variegatus (assembly GCF_000696425.1). NCBI lineage: Eukaryota > Metazoa > Chordata > Mammalia > Dermoptera > Cynocephalidae > Galeopterus > Galeopterus variegatus. The sequence continues at coordinate 58,257 of NW_007731043.1, read as the reverse complement.
AGCAGAGGAAGTAACTGCAGATGTGGAAATAGCAACAGAACTGGAATTAGAAGTGGAGCCTCCCATGATAAAACTTTTACAAGTGAAGAGTTGCTTCTTATGAATGAACAAAGAAAGTGATTTCTTGAGATGGAATCTACTCCTGGTGAAGATACTGTGAACATTGTGAAAATGATAACAAAGCATTTAGAATATGACATAAACTTAGTTTATAAAGCAGCAGCAGGGCTTAACAGGATTGACTCCAAATTTTTAAAGAAGTTCTACTGTAGGTAAAACGATATCAAACGGCATCATATGCTATAGAGAAATCTTTCATGAAAGAGTCCATTGACATGGCAAACTTCATTGTTGTCTTATTTTAAGAAATTACCATAGTCACCCCAGCCTTCAGCAATCACCACCCAGATCAATCAGTCAGCAGCCATCAAGGCAAGACCCTCCACCAGCAAAAAGATTACGACTTGCTGAAGGCTCAGATGATTGTTAGCATTTTTATTTTTAGTAATAAAGTATTTTAAAATTAATATATGGACATTGTTTGTTTAGACACAATGCTATTGCACACTTAATAGACTACAGTAGAGTGTAAATATAACTTTTATATGTACTGGGACACCAAAAAATTCGTGTGACTTGCTTTATTGTGATATTTGCTTTATTGTGGTGGTGTGGAATCAAACCCACAATATGTCCAAGGTATGCCTGTATAAGGAACTGAAACAACTCAATAGTAAGAAAACAACTTGGTTATAAAATGGACAAAGGTTGTGAATAAACATTTCTCAGAAGAAGACATAAATGGCCAACAGGTATGCGAAAAAATGCTCAACATTACTAAACATCAGAGAAAGGTAAACTAAAACTACAATGAGAGATATCACTTAACTCCTGTTAGAATGGTTATTATCAAAAAGAGAGAAGATAATAGATATTGGTGGGATGTGGAGAAAAGGGAATCCTTGTACACAGTTGGTGGGAATGTAAATTAGTACAGCCATTAAGGAAAAAAGTAAGGAGGTTCCTCAAAAAATTAAAAATAGAACTACCATATAATCGGGCAATCCCACCACTGGTTTTATGTTCAAAGGAAATGAAATCAGTATGTTGAGGAGAGGTCTGCACTCCCATGTTCACTACAGCATAATTGACAATAGCAAAGATATGGAATCAACATAAGTATCTATCAACGGATAACTGGATACTGAAAATGTGATATATATATATCCACACACAACGGAATACTATTCAGCCTTAAAAAAGAAGGAAATCCTGTCATTGGGGACAACATGGATGAAACTGGAGGACATTAAGTGAAATAAACCAGGCACAGAAAAATACCACAGGGCCTCACATGTACGGAGAATCAAAAAAAGCTGAACTCACAGAAGTAGAGTAGAGCCTTTCTGTTCCGCCGCTGTCTTGCGAGGAGGGCCACCGGCAGCCAGGGCGCCCAGCTGGAATGGCATGATCTTCAAGTCCCTCTGGGGCTGGCGGCGGCGCGAGGCCCCGCGATTCAACCAGCTGGCGGGAAGGTCCGCGAGGTGCCCCACGGTGCAGGTCACGCCAAAGTGCCCGCGGGCAGGGGCGTCAGCCTGGAGGAGCTAAGGGGGGGCGGCACCCACGAGAAGCTGGCTCGGACCATTGGGATCTCCGTGGATCTGAGGAGGGGGGACAAGCCCTCGAGTCCCTGCAGGCCACTGTGCCGCGGCTGGGCTGCTGAGTACCGCCCCGAACGCATGCTCCCCCGCAGGGAGCCCTCGGCCCCCCAGAAGGGAGACAGCCCTGCTGAAGGACTCAGGCCGGCCCCCAGCTGGCAGGCCCAGCAACGCGCTAGGGAATGTCTACGAGAAGGAGGAAGCCGGAGTCACCTCCGAGGAGGAGGACCTCAAGGTGTTTGCCGATCTTCCCACCGCCGCGCCGACGCCGGCTCCTCAGCATCCGGACCAGAGGGCCCAGGAAGCTGCAGAGCACCAGGTGGAAAAGAAAAAGTCAAGCCCTGTGGGGACTTTTAATAAACCAGCAGGCGGAAAAAAAAAAGGAGAAGCAGAGAGAACAGTGGCTATCAGGGGCTGGTGGAGGGGGGTCAGGGGTGGGAGGGGGCGTCGAGAGAAAAAATAAAGTGCTCAGAACGCGGTGGAGCCACGTCAGACGGACGCAGGAGCCTGCTTGAAGGCCACTGGCCAAATCAGGGACAACTGGAGCATCAAAATGAGTGGTGGCAGTAATGAATTATAACACATTGAAAGCAAAACATGAGTCCATGTTAATGCTATTCAATATAAAGTGAAAAAAAGCTATTTTCAGTAAAATGTAGCATACATATCAACGAATATAAGTATAGAGCTGTCATAACAATAGTCGATTCAGCAAGAATCATAGATGGGGGCTTGGATGAAAGTTTTTGAGGAGGATATTTACACAGACAAAAAAAAAAAAACTCTCTACAGATAAAAATTCATCTGGAATTTAATTTTGGATGTCTGGTATGAGGTAATTATCTGAACAGATTTTTTCCCCCAAAACGGTAGCCAGTTTTCCATCTCTTTTCCATAGAAGTTAAATAAGCTGATATAATCATTAGATTATAAGCTTCATGAGAACATGGACTGTGTCATGTTCACAATTTTATCCCTACTGTAGTGCCTAACACAATGACAGTCAAATCAGTAACTTAAAAAATCTTTATTGAATGGACATTTCTTTTTACCTTACATGGGGTTTCTATATACACTAGAGTCTTCTCAGTTGGGCTATCTGTTCTGTTCACATGATCTCTGGGTCTATTTTATTTATTTATTTACTTCCTTATTTTTTCCCCACACAACCTCTCTGTCTATTTTACACTTATAGGTGTATGAAATATCAACATCTGGTGGGCTAATTGCCAGGAAGAACATTTTTTCCTTTTTTAAAAGACAGACTTTAGCATTTTTGTGAGCTGAGGAAGAAGAGTCATTGGAGACAGGAGAGGATATACTGGCGGCCAGAAGGTTGAATTGGAGAAGCAGCCCCCTTCTTCCAGAGGTGAGGGGAGGGAGGCAGGCCAAATGTGGATGCAGGTAAATGTTGTGGTGGGGGTGATAAGATGGTTAGAGGTCACACCCAAGTAACCTGGCTTTTTCACTCGGGTAGAAGATGAGATTCTCTGCCGAGAATGAAAGTCAAGGTAATGGGGGGAGGGAGGTTTGGCACAGCAGTAATGAGGAGTGGGAGACGAAGTTGACTACAGACTCCTAAAATGACCCGGTTGAAGATAGTGACCAGGATTTGCATTGGTACAAACCTACAGGTTTGGGTGGTACTTCGGTGGCCGGAAAGACCAACTCAAGGAGAACTGGATAGGAATTTGCCAAAACTCTTGAGGAAAAGGCCCGAGGAATTTAATTAAAATAGTACCTCTCTTTAGGTTTCCTTTCCTTTCCATCCTCCCCTGCCAAGCTCCACAATTGAGGTCAGCAGGTGTCGGCGTATTTTCTGCGGTTAAGGGCGCAGCGCTCTTCGCAGGACAAAACTGACAGACAATGCTAGCCAGGCTGAGCAAGTGGGGGCTTGGTAACTTTATTTGCATCATATTTGCTACACAAATCCTGAATGAAAAGATGAAGTATAGCTGCAACATCACTTACTCTGGGTCAGGCACTGTGCCAATTGCTTTACACGCACTGTTTCACTTAATCCTCAAATAAGTGTCTATGAAGTGGGTACTATTATTAACCCCATTTTGCATACCAGAGGTCTGAGGCCTAAAGAAATTAGCAATTTGCTTAAGGTCATCTGGCTGGCTATTGGCGTCTTGCAAGTCCGATAACAGTCTGCGCTCTTAACCCCAGCTATGTGTGAGTGACACAAGTACAAGTCATTCCACAAGAACGAGAAGCGCGGAAACGTCTTTTGAGTGCTCACAGTATCGAGCACATACGGTAACCGCGGTCCAGCCGGTATTCATCCGGTGCCCAAGGCCCCGAGCACCCATCGGGTGACCTCGCACGCGTGACGCTCACGCGGGCTATCGTCCTGGCTTCCTTTAGGAAGGCTGAGACGGCCTGATCGCGGCCGAATTGGCGAGGACGACTCTATCTGGGATGGACTTTCTCTGCCTGAACATCTGATGGGAACGCGGGGCGGGCTGCGAGGAGAGGGCGGAGTCCCCCCGGGAAAGATTGCGGATTGGAGGGGGAGAGGGGCAGAGGGCGGAGCCTCGGGGGGAAGCGAGACTCCGTTTCAACCGGTAAGCAGCTTCGCTTCCTGCCGCAACGGCCGGCGACCGGAGTATCCCAGCACGGCGCTCCGGGGCCTGAGCCGGGTGAAGCGGTGGCTGGGGTGGAGCGAGGCCGGCGGGGCCGGGGCGGGAGGCGCAGGTAAGGGAGGGGGCCTGGAGCGCGGCCGGCTGGGGCTGAGAGTGGGAAGAGAAGGCTGCTTTGGGAGCTCCTCTCCGGAGCGCGAGGGGGAAAGCTGAGGTGAAGGCGAGAGCTGGGTCTCCACAACCTGGGACCGGAGGCCTGGCCGCGGCCGAGGCTGGGCAAGGAAGGTCGGAGAACCTGTCCCTACAATTAGCTGGTCCTCCCGATTCCCCGGCTGCCCCTTGCCTGGCAAGTAGGGACGGGAGCCGGGTGGGGCTCTTCTTGAAGAGGTTTCCTTGGAAACATTTGAAGTTCCCTTGCCCCTTTCTTGTCCCTTATGCCTGAACTTACTTCGGGTGTGGTTAATCCAATTCTTCTTCCCTCAGAGTGGGTGAGCTCTGAATTTGTGGTTAGAGGTGCATCCGCAGGTTGGAAAAGAAAGCTCGTGAGCTGCAAAAACGATACTAACCTTAGGGTTTCACATATGTCGATATCTCCTTAAATGCTTGCCTTTGCCATTTGAGGCAATTCCATTTCGACTTATGTTTCAAAGTATCTTTTGAGGAGGAGACTTGCTGTCCCAATTAGTATTTCCGTTTTGTTTAGAATGTTCCCAGCAAAAGGATGAGAATGGCATGTGGTTGATACTTTTAGGAATTAGGGGTCGTATGTCCAATTTAGAGATTATTATGCTTAGGACAGTTAAAAAATATGAGAAATGCTAGATTCTGTAGAAAGCAAGTTATTCCTGTGTATCTCATGTGTGTATATGTTAAATTATCAACTATCGATTCAGTGCATCCTGTGTTGTAAAATTAGTACGATATTGACAGTAGGGGTGGCTAGTCGGTTGGTGTATTGCGCTGTCTTGTTTCTGATTTATCTGAATTTCAGTTTTTGGCACTCCCAAACGCCCACTCTGTCAGTATTCTTATAAAAAGTTTTCTTAGTTTCTCTTGGGTTTGGTTTGTGACAAAGGTTAAGTCTTTTCTGTGGAGCAAGACTAATTTTTTGTGTTCTCTCTTTTTCTTTCTGGGAAGAGTTATTATGGATCACGTTGTGGTTTTCCTTTAATATTTCTGTAGGCGTGTCTTTCAAAAATTGAACAAAAAAATCTTTGTTGATGGAAGCTAACATTTCTGGTATTCAACAGTCTTGCATTGTTAGGTAAATTTTGAGTATTTTTTTTTTAAAAAAAACTGTACTTAGAAATGACAGGACTGATACTTGGACTTACCGTTTCCTAAAATTTTGATATTGGCTGGTAGGTCAACTTATTTTCTACATGTTAGTACCTGATTAGCCAAAAAAAACTGTACTTAGAAATGACAGGACTGATACTTGGACTTACCGTTTGCTAAAATTTTGATATTGGCTGGTAGGTCAACTTATTTTCTACATGTTAGTACCTGATTAGCCTTTTCATTGGCTTTACCAACAAGGCAGTGGTAGTAGGTCTGCATATACTGGTAGTCTTGAAATGAGAAGAGGTAAAATATTGGTGATATATCCAGAGTCTTTGGATAATTAGGTTAATACTTCCAATTATCTGTCAGTTAGGAAAGAGTCCTAGTTTATATCATAAGTAGTTATTAAGCCGCCAAAGAATGAGAGTTGTAAGGTAGTTTTTTCAGGATCATGTGTTATGTGTTAAGATTAACTCTATGTGATTGTACAAGGGTACTTCAAAAGTTCATAGAAATACTCATACTACTTTAGTTCTGTTTTTCCACGAACTTTGTGAAGTACCCTTATATTTATGTTTCAGAGACTGCGCTCGCTGAGTGTTTCATGGCAATTTTTGTCTTTATATCTCTAAAGCCTAATAAAAGTTTTGTATATAGATAACCTTTAGAAGTAATTCCAAGACTCCAGGCAGATTGCTAACTCTGCTTCTGGTGTTACTTGTGTTGAAGTAGAAAATAGGCCGTTTTCCAAGTCCTGAGGGTTGTTATTGCTGTCACATTACCCCTTTTCTCCAGTGCTCTTTTTTTTTTTTTTAAACCTTTTTTGAATTTATACTTGATCGATTGCTTGTTGTTTCCCAACCCTTACTGCTGGAATATGGATTGTTGTCATACTTTAGAAAGGTTGTTTTACTCTCTCCAGTAGAAGATACTAGATACTTCCTTGCCCTGTCCTTCTTTTCCTCCCTCCTCTTCTTTCTCCACTCCTTTCCGCTCCCCTTCCTCTTCCTCTTTTTAAAAAATTTTCCTTCCCCACTCCCTCTCTTCCAATAAACATTTATTGCCAAAATTCTGTTCAAGTCAGTGGTTATTTCTGAAACTAATTTATTCATCAATTAAAATACTAATCAGGCACAGTCTTGAGTAGTTAGAGAATTGAGTTGGGCAAGAATTGGAGGTGGAAGAGCTACAAAAATAATTTGATCTTAAGAATTTTGGGTTGAGACCTGGGGTCTAGTCACAGCTGTACTATCTCTGTGACCCCAAAGAAAGTCGTTTTAGGTTCAGTGCACCTTGGTTGCACTGGTAGTAAGGCCAGCTCTGTGTGCCTTCCAGGATTATTGTAAAAATAAAATGAGATGGTAATAAGGATTTTGAAGGTGGGAGTGTAATGAGCTCTATGTAAACTGAGGATTACATTACAAACTATAGCATTTTAATGACAAGTTATGTATGGCATATACTTCTTCTCTTTGAAGTATAAATCATTATGGCAGAAAATAGACAATAGTGCTTTTCTGTAAACTTTATCTGGTGATGTTAGCTTCACTGCTTTGGTTGAATTATGATTTTTGGTTATTTAGAAAGAAAAGCCCTGTAAGATTTTTATCTTTATGTCTATATGGGTTAAGGCTTAAAGGGAGATAAGATGATGGGGAACAGCTTGTTGGTTTGAATAGCTGTTTTAAGTAATAAGGCATAGCTTGAGGTAATTGTCAAGGTTATACAGAAGTGTCATTAAAGGATGACTATTTCATTTCTTTTTCTGGGAAATACAGTATTTTTTTATGTTTTTTAAAAGAAAAACATTGAGATAAGTAAAATACAAGTGAGGAATTTATATGCTTGTGTAAGACCAATTTTCCTCTATAACTTGGTTTATTTATTTGTTTTTATTGTGGTTGGCTGGTTCGGGGATCCAAACCCTTGACCTTGATGTTATAACAACAAGCTCTTTAACAGCAGAGCTAACTGTGCAGCCCAC